>NC_056730.1:273097593-273265093 GCF_019279795.1 Protopterus annectens | reverse complement strand
TCTCTCCATACGGCTAAGAGTACCCTCGGGAGCCATTTCTCTTCTATCTCAGCCAATATCTTGATAATATCTGCTGTGACCTCAATTGAGGCTACTGCTTTCCCTAACTTCATTTTACTTAGTTCAGTTTTGCTTCTTTTATGGTGGGCTGCTCCTCTTTTTTCATTGTAGGCTGGATCTGGGGCAATACAGCTTCTGTTGAGTTTTCTTCATTCAAAAGCCTCAGGAAGTACTCCGTCCATCTGGCCTTGAAGTCTTTTGGACTGTTGAGCAGGTTATTGCTGGCATCCCTTATGAAGGGTGTGACACCCATGTACTAGCCCAGTAATCAATGAGCCTCAGTCCTCACCACTAGCACCAGTGAGGGGCATCCACATTGGGAGGATAACAAGTACACACACAGTAAAGTACAGTTTCCCTTAAAAGCACACAGAGATCACAGTAAATCTGATACTGGTTTCTCTCTTTCTCTCCAGATCCCCAATAAGACTCCCCACTGGCACAGCTATAGGATTCAGATCTCAGCTGAGTAGTCAAGCCAAAACCTCCAGTAACATCTCTGTACAACCAGTGCTTCGTACCCCTGCCCAAGTATCTGACACACACACACACACACACATACACACACACACACACACACACACACACACACACACACACACACACACACACACACACACACACACACACACACACACACACACACACACACACACACACACACACACACACACACTTTGAGATTTGATTTATATACAAACACACAAACATTCTGGGGAAGGCTGGCACAGGTTCACTAGCTATGCCCCTTTCTGCCCAGACTATAAGGTAGTAATCACTGCAACCAACTACTCTTATCCTCTACTATAAAAGGCCCTTACCAAAGGGTGTCCAATCCTACTGAGCAATGTTATTATTATCCAAATAGTAAGTCTGACGAACAGCAAGCCTATTGGAGTGGATTATATAATATCACCAAATACATGCAAGTACTCTAAGAGCTTAAATTATCTCTACATAAAACAGCCAACACATGGTTCAGGAAGAGACAGTCACAAGATTAAAATGTTTAGATATATTTAATAATAAATAATAAAAACACAAAACAATACTTATTAACTCAATACCATGGCATTAGAGAGTTCAGATTCACAGGAAATACTTTAAAACAACATTGTAGGACAGTCTCACATAAATATAGAAAACAGCTAGACTAATCTTATCATTTCTATCTATCTCTAAGAGAAATCACTGTTCTAAATATCTTACTTACAGAGCAAGGCACAGTGCTAGTGAGCTGATGTGCTCAGGTTCAGACACAAATATAAAATGCACTCTCTTTCTCTCTGAGATAGTCTTAAATTGATAATACACATTACTCCTGAGTCATTTCAGATTACATCATTCTTGTCATCTCTACCTAAGTTCCCAGGCTCACAGAACTTAAAATTTAACATTTCTTTGTGATCTTGCAGCTGCCAGGAAGCCACAGCAATAAAAGACACTTTACATATGAAACCTAGTAATTATCTCTGTCTTAGGACAATAGAAAGAATTTCCAGCTGCAGACATCATGTCTCTGAGCTTGAGATTACACACAGTTGTAAAATTCTTTACTTATCAGCTTTCTTCCAGCAGGGTGCACTGTGGTTACATTTCTGAAGTTCAGCACATAATACAGTTTTTCTTACATTTGTCAAACATGCCTGTGGATCATATTAATATTTACAATGACATTGAATTATTTACAAAATTCTATCTAGCTGGGCTGGCAGCCCCTTATTTTATCACAAAGGGTATCTATCTATCTCTTTCTGTTTTTGGCTTGCAATCTGATGGAGGTTCTTTGTATATCCACTAAATCACTTTCCAGAAGTTGGTATAGTGCCACTGATGTCTTGTTTTTTGCTATTGCAACTCCTCTCTTAGCCTCTTTGTTAGCCATCCAGTATTTATTCCTAGCCTGGTCTGCCTTTTCTTTCTCTCACTTATTCATGCAGTCTTCCCTTCTTTTGATGACTTCCTGGACTTCTGCATCCACCACCAGCTTTCCTATGTACCTTATTTCTATACCTGGCTCAACTGCATATCTTTTCTTTAGCCCTTACATATGCTGTTTTGAGGTGCTGCCATTCTTCTTCATCTGGGTTGACTGTTGTCATCTACTTTCTAGCTGTCTGAATGCACTGAAACATACATTGGTGTGGAAATTTCTTAGTTAATTTTTGGCAGACTGATTTGTGTCTGCTGTGTATCATCACTATGAGTCCTATCCCAGGAGGTAACAAAACATAACAAAGGTGGACCCTGAGGGCTTTATCAGGGCTTTACACTGGTGGCACTAGCAGCACTGTCCTCCCTCAGGTAGACCCAACCCTCCTAACATTCCTCCTGCCAGCTGCAGTGCCCATCTGGATTAGATCTATCTATTATACCCATCCTCCATCTTCCTCATTAATCTGAGATCATCTAGACACACAGTGTACAGTTGGGTGTGCACCATTGAGTGTGGATCCCACTGTGTTCTGTGTTCTCAACACTGAGTGTTTTTATCCTGCCATACTGCATCAAAAGGGTTAGCAATTTGGTCTAAAACCCCTGTTTCAGGGCTGGCCACAGCTTCATTCTTTGGAAACAGCATGTTTTTCAGAGGCAGGAGAAACCTCACAAAGATGCAGGGAGGCAAGCAAACTCCAAACAGGCACTGGCTGGAGGTCAGAATAGAATCTTGTATCTTGTTCATGGGCAGGGAAGACTTTAGCCATTACACCAGTTGGTCATCAATGAAACATCCTTACAAATTGATTCACAAGTCAAGAATCTGGGAACTCATGTAGATAATAACCT
The DNA here is from genome assembly GCF_019279795.1 of Protopterus annectens. Lineage (NCBI taxonomy): Eukaryota > Metazoa > Chordata > Ceratodontiformes > Protopteridae > Protopterus > Protopterus annectens. The sequence continues at coordinate 273,262,246 of NC_056730.1, read as the reverse complement.
AGCCTTTGACAAACGTGTAAAAGGTATTAAGAAAATCCTTTAATGTTGCTCAACTTACATGCAAGAGCATGGAATATATGTTCAGAGAAATCATCATACCACTGTACTCGCCCCTCATCAGACCCATCCTAGAGTATAATGCCCCCTTGCTATATACCTGACCAGGCACATGCAGCAACTGGAGCATCCAGAACGTTTTTTACAAAAAGAATACAGGGAGTTCACCTAATGTCCTATACTGATTGCCTCAAAGTCCTGTCTCATTACTCAGTATCATACAGACTTCTGAAAGGTGATCATTGCCTGGCATGCAAGGCACCCCTGGACCCTGTTTTGATGAACCCTACACATAGCTGAAAAACAAACAGCATCAGAACTACTAGATTAAAATGCCTAAATTTTGCTTGCAACATAAATAGGGCATATTGGAAAGACAGATATATAACAAGCTCCCCATCCATATGAAGCAGGGCTCCTTTCTACCCTATTTAAGCTTGGACCAATAGGTGGGTAATCTGAAATTCACCCCTAGTCCGGTGCCTATGTCACTCATGGACAGACACAGTCAGTAAATCACCCCTACATAAATCAAATTTGTGGGTTACATTTGGGGGGCATGGCTAGGCTTATAAGGGCCCTAGTGATGGTTAGCCTAGTATACATCTATGAACTTATACATAAATTTGGCCAGATGCTCTGAATATTGGCTGTAGAGATGATGATCACTTTTAATGTGACATTGCGACCCCATGTGCAAAAATGGGGAAAAGGGCTTACAGATGAATGCCTGGATGAAAGAATTAAAATTTCTGCAGTAATAAGGGAATATTAATTATATGGTATGGTGAAGTAAAATGTCATTATTGGAAAACTGGAACCATATATGCAGCAAACAGAGAAGGCCCTACATTTTGTATTTCTTCAATGAGCGGAATCAGATTAAAACTAAAAAAAAATGTAATCATATATTATCAGAGGATAATTCAACATAACTCTAAATCCATATTTAGGTAGTACATTTCATAAATAACAATATCATAAGAAAGCTGTGACAGCAGTTAAAGAACATATACTAAAGGAATGAAGAATATTTATAAAGAGGGGGAAGGAATTGTTAGACCAAACAAATTACATTTACATGAAATATAATCATACAGACTAATAAAATAAGGTTGGCATAATGGTTAAGGTGCTTACCTTATAAACACAAGGTGCAGTGTTGGATTCTGACATGGGGTAATTAGCTAGGCTTAAAATGGCCCATAAGGGCAGTTAGCCTATGAACCTATATATTCTTTTTTATTATTCAAGAAGATTCCATACTGTTTCTAAAACTTAGAAAAATATTCTAAATTTGCATAACTGCATTTAAAACAGATATTTAACCATGGGAATAAATTTTGGTACATGAAAATACCCAGCATTTTTTGAAATGTATCCCATGTTCAAGAACTTAACCATATCTAGTCCAGAATCTGCACGATTCTAGATTGTATACCTTTTCAAAACTGCAGAAGAAATATCTTGAAATGAGAGGCTTTAGTAAAATAAATATATAAATACACATGCATACGTACATACATACATACATAAAAGCATACATACATTCATACATAAATGCAATAAAAGAAATGTAGTGAACGGGCATTTTTTAAATCTGTTAAACAACATACTTAACTTACTAAAATAAAACCACAGTACATAGTGATTCTTGCATTTGCCACTGCAGAAAATAAATTATTTTAAACCTGCATGACACAAGCCTCACTTCTAGTTAACTGGAGCCGCTCAGAATTTGGTGACTATAGTCAGAGATCTGAAGTACATCTGAACTGAAATCCAAGGCATCCACTGCAAACAACTTGAAAAATAAGTATATTTAAAGCCTGTATTGCACTTTATTTACAGTATTTATCTGAAACTGCTGTTTAATTTTTGTTGACGGTCTCTGCATTTTTTCTGCACTTCAAAATTCTGTACTTCTGCCTTATATAGCATAGGCTAGATTACTTGCTGAATCTAGGCTGTTTGGTATTACTGTGCTCTAAACCAGCCATCTTACATTAAGAGGGCCTGCCTGCACCCTTGGGGCAGAAGTGTGTATCTCAGGTTCAATCTGATTTAGGGATTGCTGGAGAAAGGCCCAGTTTGGGGCTTTCCTGTTGGTAGTTTCTCTTAAAACTGTTGAATTTCACCTGTATTTAAGTCTCTTGTTTGTGAGGGTTTGCTTACAGTTAAGCCTCATGTTTGTGCGTACCTGTGCATCACACAACGGGACTTAGAGCTGCCCTGTATAAACTTAAATTTTCCCTAGACATCTGTAGTAGGACTGTCCTAAGTCCCCTCTTGCTCTGCAGGCAACTCAAATGTCAACAGAATAAGCCCCTCTGTTATTCCTAAATAATAAACTGATCTAACTTACCCACTCCGCAACAGTACTACAGTATAAACTTGCCATTATGGATGGTCACTTTCCCACCATTTATCCGACCAGCCTGATTGACTTGGGCATCCTGAGGCAATGTAGTAAGTACCTCATGTATACTGACATCCACTTAGTCCTAAAAGAAACAAATATTGTATGCAAGAGATATAATTATACTATCAATTTGGAATCAAATCCTCTCATGTGACAAAAAAAAAATGACATCTAACAGGTTGTCAGCTCATGCAGTTCACCTCTCACACAAGTTCAGGACACAACACATAAACCCACATACATGGAGGTACTCACTAGGAGCCTACCAAAAGATCAGAGACCTCCCAAGTGGAAATTATCTGGACACATCTCGACTTGTATAGAAACCACTGCACATAACAACACACATATCAATGTCTCACCAAATAAGCCCCTAAGGCAAAACACCTCAAAACCTAATGTTTTGGTCATAGGAGATTCTATAGTGAGACACACAGATGTCTCCCTCACCAGGCTGGACGAGGAGAAGGTCATAGTCAGCTGCCTATCAGGTACCAGGATCTGTCAAATCATGCATGCTCTTAGGTCACTCAACAACAAGGACTGTTATGACTCTGTCATAGTACATGCTGGAGTGAATGACTTGAGATGTATCTCCCTGGACTATATGAAGAGAGACCTGACTGAACTCTCCGATTATGTGTCTCAGGCAGGTTTGACCCTAGCCCTAAGCAGCATTCTAACTTCATGCAGCATGATGCCACAATATAAACAATAAATTATTGACTTCAACAATTGGCTTAGCTTTTGGTGTCATTCCAGGGGGATCCAATATTTGTCAGCCTGGGAAGAGATGGTCAACAACCCACACTGCTTTGCCAGAGATGGTCTGCACCTATCTCCCCTAGGCTTTCAGATACTGACTAAGGTGCTTGCCTCCTCCATAGTGCTTTTTTAGGCAGTGTCAAAACAACAAAATTTCTGACATAGAAAAATCCACTTGATAGAAACTCAAGGTTCTGCTGCTTAATGCTAGGAGTCTAAACACGAAACTGCACTCCCTGGCAGCACTTCTAATCTTGGAAGATGCTGATGTCTGTGCACTCATTGAAACATAGTTCAAGGCAGCAGAGAGCACCCCAGCTGTGCAAGGCTACAATGCCTTCCACACATTCAGACCTCAGAATGAGTATGAAAGAACCAAAGGTGGAGCTGTATCCATCTTCATTAAAGCCAAGTACATGTCGAGATTGGTCAAACAGTCTTGACACTCTCAAACACCTCCATGCTCAATTAGCTATATGTAAAACACCCTACTACATCATTGCTAGCTACGTGGACTTACTACAGTCACTCACCATACAGCCAAAAACCTTAATCATGGGAGATTTCAACTGTCCTTCTATCGACTGGGTAACATACACAAGCTCAAACATGCTCTTTTAGAGGTTCCTGGACTTCGCCAATGCAAATGTTCTGGAACAAATAGTTTGCACCCCCACAATGAGCTCTAATGTCCTTGACATAGTACTCACCAACTTGGGTGGTCACTGCACTGCCCGCTGTATGATGCCCTTCCTGGTAAGGTCAGACCATAAACCAGTCTAATTCAAAGTAACTATTGGACCACACACCCTCAAAGGAGCACAAAACTAAGGCACTTCTCCAAAGCAAACTACAGCTTACTAAGTGATGGTATAAAAAGTTTTGTACCCCCTGCAATCACAGTCAATAATGAATCCTATCAAAAAACATAAAAAAACATCCTGAGCAAGTAAATGACCCCACACAACTCTGCTACATCTAATACAAATGCCAGTAGTATCCAAAAAATCCAAACTCCAAAGACAAGTAAAACTATTTATTAATATAAAACATACGAAAGGTTAAGCACTTCCGCCTCAAGCTCTAAGAGACTTCATCAGAACAAATGCCACTAGTAAATGAATCCTTTATATAACAATCTATTACTAATTAGAATAATTAAGTATTGAAGCAGTTAAAGGTACAAAGCATAAAAGACATGTAACAATTCTAAATAAAGTAAATCAAGCATGAGAATGGTACATCCTGTAATGAATATAAAACATAAAATCAATTCTGACTTAAAAAACATATGTATAAGAGAATGTATGTTCTGTTATGAATAATATTTATAAAGTAAGATCATGCTTTTTGAGAAGGGGGACAATAGTGCTGTTGTTAATTTTAGCTGCCAATATAGTTCTCTGATCTCCAGGTCCAGTTCCCACCAACCTCCTCTTATATTGTCAACTACAATGTCCAAAATCCCAAATTTGAACCTACTAAAACCTTTACAAACTAAACTATGCTTATAAAGGTTATTACTTGTATTCACTTTATTAATAGCATATAGATGTTCATAAATACGCTTCCTAAGGCTATGTTCTGTTTTCCCTATTTAGAAATAACCACATGTGGTACACAAGGCCAAATAAACAATACTCCTTGTACCGCAGTTAACTTTTTCAACCTAATTTTGGAATGTACATGTTCCAAAGTAACAGTCTGGTTTTCCATAATAAATGGGCATGAAATAAATAGCATGAAACATGACCTATCAGGGCCTCTGAAATTACTATTTAACTGTAGCCTCCAAACAGGCTTCAGGCCTCATGAATGGAGAAAGGCAACAGTCATCCCACTGCACAAAGGTGGGCAATCTACAGACCCTGAAAACTAGTCTTATATGTAAAGCCGTGGAAAGAATTATCATGGAGATGAACAATAGAGATATAGTAAACCTCCAGACACTGGACCCAACCCAGTTTGGTTTCATCAAGGGCAGATCATGCCTATTCAGCCTGGTGGACCTGTTTGAGAATGTCACCAAACCAATGGATGAGGGTAAAATCATTCACAGTGCCTATTTTGACCTGAGGAGGACATTTGACACAATACCACACTTGGGCATTATTGATAAACTCAAGACATTAGGTACAAATCTGTATGTCACCAGGTGGATAGACAACTGTCTCACAGACGGGACCCAGGAAGTTAGAATTGAGGAGTCCACCTCTACAAAGAGGCTAGTCACAAGTGGAGTCCGTCAGGGATCAGTCCTTGGACTCATCTTTTGGCATTTAATTCTCAGACATCAAGGCCAATGTCAGTGGTCTTTGGCTGACTAAATGTGCAGATTATTGCAAATTAGAAGCTGTCATTGAATCTCGCACTGACACAAATGTTCTCCAGGAGAGGCTGACACAAACAACTGGTGTCAGAGCCACGGACTAAAACTAAATGCCAAGAAATGCATAATAGTATCCTTTGGGAAGTCATCCATCCCTGGTAAGTATCATATTGACAACACAACCCTTAGAGCTGAACTAGTTGTTAGGGACTTAAGGATGCAAATAGATAGCAATCTAGACTTTGACCATCATGTGTCTACAGTGGTGAGGAAATCATTCTATGTTGCACAACTTGTAAACAAAGGTATGGCATATAAGTCCAAGGAAGTCATTGTTCCACTGTATTCAGCATTCATTAGACCTATCATTGAGTACAATGCCCCCATTGGTATGCACCCAACCAGGCATATCCAACAATTGGAACATCCACAGAAGTTCATCACTAAAAGTATACAGGGCATAAGTAACATGCCCTGTGCAGACTGCCTCGAGGCCCTGTCCCTCTATTCTGTCTCCTACAGGCTTTTCAGGGGAGATCTATGCCTGGCATACATGGCATTGTCAGAGCCCACTCTGATGGACGTTCTGCATAACCACAAAACAAACAGCATTAGAATTACCCATTCTAAATACTTAAACTTGCCTGTGAAATAAATAGGATCTGCTGGATAGATAGATATGTATTACAGACACTACCCTGTTTATGGAACAGGCTCCCCATCCATGTGAGGCAGAATTCTTCCCTAACCCAATTAAGTGCAGCTTGGACAATTGGATGGGAAACCAGAAATGTATCCCTGGTTTGGCACCTATGTCTCTAATGCACACTGGTAACCTTTAAATGGTTCATCTCCCTTGCCCATGCTTATACTTATCAAGGGTATCAGAATGTGTCAGAGATTTGGGATGTATGGCTAGGCTTAAAAAGGCCCTTGTGGTCATTAGCCTAGTAAGCACCTATGAATCTATAATGCCCTTGCATAAAGAGGAGCCCTCAACTGACCCTGGGAACTATAGACCCATAAGTCTAACTAGCCTCATCTGCAAGGCCATGGAAGGGATCATCATGGACCTTATCACCAAGGGCATAGACGACCTTCAAACTCTAGACCCACCCCAGTTTGGCTTCATTAAAAGTAGATTGTGCTTATTAACCTGGTAGTCTTTGAGAAAATCACCAAAGCCCTGGATGAAGGTAAGAGTTCATACTGCCTATCTGGACCTAGCCAAAGCCTTTGACACTATCCCCCACTCTAGTATCATTGCAAAACTCTCCCAGCTAGGTGTTAACCCTTATATCATTTGTTGTGTAGCTAAATGGCTCACCAATAGAACACATACAGTCAAAGTTGGTGAGTCCACCTATACCCGTAGACCTGTCACTAGTGGCATAGCACAAGGATTTGCACTGGGCCCTTTACTATTTGGAGTCTATTTCTCAGAAGTCTAGGCTAAAGTAGACAGCCTTTGGCTTACTGAGTTCACTGATGATTGTAAGCTAGGTGCAATCATTGAAATACTCAATGATGTTAACATATTACAAGAGTGGCTGACAGAAACAAATGACTGGTGCAAAAGTCACTGTCTAAAAGTAAACATAAAAGAGTGCACTATTATCGCATTTGGCAAAGCAGAATTCCCCACTAATTACAATATTGACAGCACTCCTCTAAGTTCAAACCCAGTGGTGTGAGATCTGGGAACACAGGTCGACAGCAATCTGAACTTTGACCACCAGGTTTCCACGGTGGTAAGGAAACCCTTCTACATTGTGCATTTCATAAGTAAAGGCATCACATTCAGATTTAAGGATGTTATAACCCTACTTTACTTGACCCTAATCAGACCATTAATAGAGTACAATGCTCCTTTCTGCATGTATCTCACCAGACAACTTCAGCAACTGGAGCGACCACAGACGTCTCACTAAGAAGATACACGTCCTCCAAACCATGACCTACATGGATAGACTGAAAGCCCTTTCACTGTACTCTGCATCATATAGGCTACTGTGAGGCGACTTGTGCCTGGCCTGCAGGGCAGTCTCTGACCCCAACCTGATGGAAATACTGCACATCCACAAATCAAATGACACTACAGTCACTCACTCTAGGGATCTCAACTTTGCCAGTGACATTAACAGAACATTCTGGAGAGACAGGTATGTCTCCTAGAGACTGCCACTGCTCTGGAATAAGCTTCCAATTCATGTGAAGCAGAGCTTCTCAATGACCCTATTCAAGCGCAACCTGGACAAATGAATGGGTGATCGCAAATTCACCCATCGGGTGGCACCCATGTCTCACATGTACAGGGCTAGACAATGCTGATCTATAAAGTACATCCATCTAACCAAGGACAATTGGGGCTACCCAGGATTAACATAGCTAGGCTTATAAAGGCTCTAGGGGTACTAGCCTAGTAACCTCTTATGAAACTATGAACAAACTACATACAATTTAGAGGTTGCCATTGCCTTGATATGTCCAGGATAAGCTATTGCTAGAGCCCCACTTCCAGATTAAAGCAAAGAATGTACATGTATCTCTTACTCAACAAACACAGATGCTGAATGCCACATATCAGTGGCATTAGGGCAGTATATAGTTATAGCAACTCACAAAAGACATTATGGGGTATGTAAACACATGCCATTTCCAAGTTCATTAAATACATTTAGGCTTTACTGACAAACTCTCATGAATCTTCTAATTTCTGTGGTAGGAAAAAGAATTGATCCACTTTGGCATGAAAATGACAGAATCCACATTGTTTTTCCTGCATCATTTGCCCATTTACAGGAACGCGTCTCCTGTCCAACACATGTTACAGACTTTCCAAGAGAGGTTGATGAGTGTGATACATCTGTAATTTGAATACTATCTCCAGTCCTACTTTTTGAAAGTGGGGTACATCACCACAGTTTGCCAATCTGACAGAATTGTCCTCAGTTTTTATTAGAAATGCTATGTTAATAATGACACCCTAAAACAGTCCCATGCCTTCAGCATTTCTGATCATACCTTATCTAGTCTCACAGCCTTGCTAACATGGAATGGTGCAATCTCGGTAGTCGCTCAGATACAGAAAGAGACAAAATCCCACTAGTTGATTCTGGCACTGTCTTCTCAAAGAAGGATATGTCTACCGGGTCTAAGAATTCCTTGAATTTCTCTTTCCTTATCATGACAATGTCCTCCGCTGAGCTCAGCATTACTTCATCCTTAAACAAAACAGAGTTGGCACAGTCTGATGTCCCATGTTACCAGGTGATGTCATTGTAAAATCAGTTTTTGGCTTTTTTTTCTCAAGATTAGTTTGTAGAAGCAGACTCAAGACTGCCCTTGTATTTGAATACAGTATTTGTTATGGACAATCAATGAGTTACAAAGAAGCAGAACACAGTTTATTACAGGTAATCAATAACTTCACATTAACAGAATGCAAATCACTATTGCTCATCCAAACTACCTCCAGATATTTCAATAATTCCCCCATGGACATTGAAGTGCTCTATTAGAATTATGGAACTGTTTGCTGGTACGGATTAGATACTGCAATCCACACTCTCCAAAAATGTAAAATATTACAGAATATTCTATACAGGGAATTCTCACGACAAAGTTTTTCATTCTGCAGCTTATAGTCATGTTGTGTTGACTGTCTTATATACATGCATAAAGTCTGTTTGGGAATCAGCTGGGGGTTTGTGAGTTTTCCATTGTTGTCCTTCATCTCTTTAGAAGGGTATCGCTAGAGAAGGAGAAAGACTGCTATTTCTTGAAAAGTTCTGCTCCATTAATAATGCTATATGTAGAGGATAAGCTAATGTTATCTATCTTTTGATTTTGAAAATCATGCACAAACTCTTGTAACTTGTTTGAGGTTAGGTGATATTCCTTGTCCAATGATCCAATTATTATTGTCCACATCTAGTTCATCCTAATCTGTTACACTGTCTGCCACTCCAATGACATTGGTTTCACCCCTACCCTTTGCCTTTTAGATGGTAATTCTACAAGGTGTCTTCATATGGACGTTTGGACAGTGCAGTGGTGCAGAGGTTGCATTGTTGCCTCACAGCAAGATGTTCTCCAGTTCGATTCTTGGCTGGGGTGCCTTCTGTACAGAGTCTGCATGTCCTCTTTGCGTTCATGTGGGGTTCCTCCAACTGCTCCAGTTTCCTCCCACATTACAAAGACATCCATCTGGAGCATTTCTCCCTGGGCATCTGCTGAAAATTGGCTTCGTTCCAAGTTGGACTTTCCCAGTAAACAAATGTTAAATAAATACATATCACTTTTTGTACTGCACCTTACATGACTGGGCCAATGGGTTATTATTGGTGAGCATTACCTGCAATTAATTCTGCAGTGGTTGGTTTCACTATCCCTTTTCTAGGTCAGATTCTTTGATTCTTTAAATGAACCATCATGAGAGGGAGCACATTTTTCAAGTATTCTTTGTGTGATCTCTTCTCTTAAACAGGTTTGCCAAGGAAGATGGCACCAGGAGAACAAAGCTCCAGACAATATTGCTGTATGGACAAAGGGGCCACAAACAATACCACTGTGATAAGGTCATAATCCCAAAGAGCCTGAAATAGACTTTACAGATATGCAACTGTAAAATAATACTGTAGCCTGACTTTTGCTTTTATTGTATGCTCCTTTGAATATTGCTTCACTCTGAATAATGATGCAACCATTCATGCATACTAGATTCCAGGATTGCCTTTACAAGTATTGTCAGAATGGGTTGTATGTTGTTTTATGCTTCTGAGCTGTCTTCAGTATTAGAGCAATAAAGTACAAGTGCCATATTTTAGAACTGAAACGATTAAAGCATTGAGTAATCTGTTTTAAATGAAAAGCTTCTGCTTTATGAGATTTCATTACTGTTGCTATATCAATCAAGAGACACATACATCCTTTAAATTATAGATCTCCCATAATGTAATAAAGACAAGAAATTCTGATCAACTTTCTGATTATACAGCTGGCTGTACAGAATGGTCTGAATCAAACTGACTTGTTTAGTAAAGTCACTGGTTTATCTTTTTCAGAATTATTATTTTTCTTTTTGGCAAAAAGGTGCAATTTTCACTTTGGATAAGGAACAGACAAGAGGGCACATGTTCTACTTCTTTCTGGACTAGAAACAATCGCCTAACACTAGAGGGCCTATATTTTCACTTTCAGAACTTACTTGCCTAGTTTTTGAAACATAAAAAGGAGCAGTGCTGTCTCAAATCATACATTTTAACTAAAGAAAAGAGAGCAGAATTCATTTGAAATCCACTCCAGCTACTTTTATTCATTGTTTCATAGTCCATAGTTAGTGCAGTAATCAGCAGGTCCTTTTCATCCATGACACGAGCCAAGTAACAGAAACAACTGAGACCTGAATATGCATTAGTAGCACAAGTGCATACCAGGTGTAATGTCCCCTAGCACTGCATGCAGTGTGTTATAAAGACAAGATATACACCTAATGCAAATAACAGGTGCTAATAAAAGTAGAGCAGCAATACCACAGATTGCATTGGGGAAACCTATAGAAGTTTTAGGATTTCACTACAAGAACATGTGAGGGATATTAAAAATAAAAAAAAAAACAGGAAAGCCCACTAGGTGCACATTTCTCACAGTATCATAATTCCAACCCTTATGAGTTAAAAGGCTGTGCTTTGGAGAAGGTTGAAGTTCTTCTTGGGGAACATGTGAGTTTAAAAGAAAAATTGCTTAAAAAAGAAACACTGTTTATTTTAAAGTGTGGTACCTTGGAGCCTTTTGGGCTCAACAAGAAGCGTAATTGGAAATATGTGATTTGAATATTTAATTTTATTATTATTTTACTGAGGGATGATTTAATAATTATATTAATGAGAATGAGAGTATTTAAACTGATTTTGTTTTGTGTGTTTTACTCCTGGAAGGCGTTCAGGTTTCATTAAATTTGATTGTCTTTTATCAGTGGCCTTTTCTTGGTGGTAGTTTATTATTATTATGCTAATAAGCATGGAACTTGGCAATTACATTTTGGGAGCTGGTCTAGAACAGATAATTTATAGTGAGTCCTGCTGCTAGAGTTGTGGATTGTTTAATGGTTAAGGTGTTTTACTTCACAAACAAGGGAGCAGAGTTTGGTTCTCAACTTTAAGAGAAATTGGATAAGCTTAAAATGGTTCACAAGGGCAGCTAGCACAATACTTACACATGAAGCTATTTTCCCAACTGCCACATTCATTAAGCCCTGGCACCATTTTGAGCAACAGTGTTTGCGAACATTGAAGAATTGAGTACAGATTATTTACACTTGGAGCTTTAAGAGAAGTTATGGAAGGAGTGTTGCCTAAGGTTGGACCTCAACAATGACAACAAGCTCTGTAAGTGACTTTAACTGTGGTTGACATCAATGAGAGCAAGCAGATGTTGTGGTGTATGTCAGACTGAGAACGTGTGATACTGGAATGTGGCAGGAGGGATTACAGACCATGAACATCAGAACACATGAGAAGAACATGTCACAAAGAATATGGAGCTCCTGGGCCAAATGCTGAACCATGGTTACTGCATGGAAATGAAAGAGAAGGGGCTATGCATAACATCATTTGAAACTAACATGTCAGTGCATAAATTGTAGGGAGAGGCTGTAGATGTGGCTACCATAGGTAAGGGAGGCTGTATTTATGGCTACAGTACGTAAATGGTGTGGGCTGTGCATAACTGCTAACACTTATTAGATAACACCAACTGTAGTTGATAACCAGGTGCATCCATGGACCCATGGCCCCATAGTTCTACACCTTCCCTTCCCTTACAGGGACTACGTCAATTGCTAGCATTATAAGCCAGCACTCTGGACATTCCCAATAGTTAAGTCATGGCAACCTGACCCCACCACTGGAGGATGGGATCCTTAACTCTTACATCCACCTAGAATATGTGCTACCATGTTCCTTTCCCACAATCCCATCTCGAACTATAGTGTTACAGTCACCTGTCATTGCATCCTCAGGCACTTGTGATAGTGATAGTGATAATGACAGTTCCTTACCACCCCCTAACCTGTGAAGGTAAGGTGATAGCTTCTCATGCATAGCACTTCCAGTACATGCACTGACCTGTATAGCCTGGCTGTCATATCAGAAACAACATGTTATTCTGGCCAATAGTTGACTTGATACCATCTGTTCACCTGTGCTGCAGTTTACTGAGCTCATCGCTTCCATGGATGTGGCACCACCTTGCAAGAATCTAAACTTTGCCCTTCAGTTTTCTCTGTGACAGGATTAGAAGGCCAGGCCATGATGTTAACCTGTTGTCAGAGCTTTTTATGCAGTTCTACATTATACAGCGTGACACATACAAGAAGAATCTTTATGCACATATATGGACTACATGTAATTGCCCTTCCAGAGGCATCTAGATATTGGAAGTATTCATTTAGACCTCCCAGAGGCATCTAGATAATGAAAGTATTCATTCAGCTGTTTTGAAGCTCCTATGCAGGAAGAACAGAAAATATTTTTCTTTCTCTTTTGCACATCGTGCTGGAGTCTTCCATTCCTCATTGCCTGACTTAGCCATATCCTTTCACTCAGGTCACTCAGGGGCAAAATCATAGTTCCACATACATGGAAGCATGTTTGTGACTCATGCATGCTTTGTACAATTCAACATTATACCATGGCAACAACAGATATTAGTAGTATCACACCACTGCACTACAATATGCTCTATCACTATATCATGTCACTATAGGTGTACACACGTCATATGATCAGAATAGTGATTACTTGTTTTGTTGTCACTGTGACATATACATCTAGCATTGACGTGTATGGATAGTGCAATGCACACTAGTAGTCACTTACAGTTAGTAAGTTAAAAGCCATCATGAAAAGTGCCAATAAATATAAAAATGGTAGTATATATATAATATATATATATATATATATATATATATATATATATATATATATATATGACTGATTGCAGTGGACTTAATTGTGGTCATCATCAAAAACTATCAAAATGTTCTCTGTTGGTTGAACACATTGAGGGTGTGCGTGAATTTAAAAGCCATCAATAAGAAAAAAAAAAAAAAAACACGTGTTGATGTTCAGAGGTTGTGCAACTGTTATTCAAAAGACTGAACATTAGGGTGTTTACACAAAAATCCTTTAGATTACATATTTCCATGAGTGCCATGTCATACCCCACAGTATATTTTATATAATATGAATTTTTTTTTGAAAATTTATGGAATGTAAAGAGTTTCTATAGAACTATTCCTAAACAACAACTCTCCAGTCTGATATATGTCTAACACTATATGAAAATACAAGAATAATAATAATAATTTATTGGGGGGGCTATATGAATGCGGTGTACAGACATGAGTGAACCCATAGCGTTAGAATAAATCACATGCAGACTTATGTTATTACTTTAGAATTTCTTACTGCGTACATGTACATTTTATTGCATGACATTATACCCATTTGAAATTCAATTTGATGGAAAATTAAGTACAGAACATTATTAGACTATCAGCCATCTTTAAAAAAGCCTACACTGTCCATTTAAACCATGTGCATGTTGCACCACGATGTGCACATGGTAGCACACCATTTTGGATTCAGTAAGCAGTGCTCACTACCGCACAAACAAGGTAAACACCATGGCATGCTAATTACAGCATAAGCAGCTGAATTGTATGCTAATCAACTAATCCAATATAGAGGAGCTATTCAACAAACTATAAAGCAGCTGTGTAGACTCAGTGCTAGTTTTCCCTGCAAATTCCAAATGGTATTGGAATACATCAGTGCAAACTAGGCAGCACAGGAGGAATGTTAGGGGCTACTGTTGCTTTAATACATGTGTCTGTGCAACAGGCTGAAGTCTATCCTGCTGCTGCTGCTGCTGCTAATAGACCACGGCCAAGAAGGAGACTAGTTTTCACACCCTGTTTAACTTATCACAACCTACATGATGTGGAAATTGTAGTGTCACAGGCATCAGCATCTAGAATCCTCCATGAATTCTTGAATGCTATGCTCCAACATGCCATTGACCACATATATGTTCCCTGTACTCCTGAGGACAGGGCCACAAATATGCAGTTCTACCCTGTTGTACACTACCTTGAAGTACACTACCCTGAGGTACTGGATGCCATAGATTGCACACATATAGAAATGAAGGCACCACACTGGGAACAGGGAAGGCTGTATGTAAATAAAAAGGGCTTCTACTCTATTAACTGCCAAGTTATGTCTAATGCCAAGGGAATTATCTTCAATGTGTGTGCTGGTAACCCTGGCAGTTACTATGACTCACATATCTGGTACACCACCCAACTGAATCAGATGCTCAATGGGGGGATATCCCACAGGGTAATTTACTGTGGGATGCAGGTTATGCACTGGAACCATGGCTGATGACACCTGTCAGAAATGCACACACACTGACTAAAGAACACCATAATGAAGCACATTCTCAAACCAGAAATATCATTGAGCATGTGTTTGGATTGCTGAAGTCATGGGTAGAACCTGGACCGAAACACCAAAGGTGGAGGTGTGTCCATATTCATTAAGGATATACACACCTCCAGGCAGGTTGATCAGCATAATGCATCGGAGGTTATCCAAGTGCAACTAACTCTGGGCAAAACTGCAATACAAATTGTAGCTTGCTACAGATCCCCCACCATGCCCCAGGATTCCCACTCCTCTTTTCTTGATGTACTGTAAAATATTAGGGTTCAACCAAAACACCCTAATAATGGGTGACTTCAACTACCCCACCATTAATTGGGAAAACTACTCGTGTACCAACTCCTTAGCACAACGCTTTATGGAATTCATAAACTCCAATGCCCTGAATCAACTTATCCACACCCTCACCAGGGGCAACAATATCCTAGACCTAGTCATTACCAACATGAGTGACTGGTGTTCCACACCTGACATCATCTCCTTGCTGGTCCGATCCGACCATAACCTAATCACCCTTGATATCCACATCCCACCCCCACCCCCCCATTAAGGAAACCAGGTAAAAATTTCTCCAAAGCCAACTTCATGCTTCTTAAGACAGAAGTGGTGAACTTCATGACACCCATGCAGATGGACAATACAGTTACGACTGCTGAATCCTATACAAATGCACTCTATAAACACTTACACGAGTGCATGGATCGTGCTATCCCAAACAGAATCAAGATGCTATCCTCCAAAAAAAGGAAGCCAATCTGGTGGTCCTCTTCCATAAACAAACTGTACAACAGAAGGAAGAAACTGTTGCAAAAGAGAGTAAAATCCCATGAGTGGAGGAGCTCCCTGGTCAGCCTCAGTAAGAAGCTGAGATCCCTTATAAGATCCTCCAAAGCTAGCTATGAAAACAAAATCACTACTAATTCTAAGGACAACCACAAAGCATTCCATAGCTATGTCAAGAATCTCGTAACAACACCCAGATCTGCTCTGAGTTACAGCACAACGGCACAAAAATTACAGAACCAACTGATATTGCCAACATCCTGGCAGATAGGTTCAGTGCTAACTTTACCCCCCTCACCCCCTAAACGGCCCATATCTATACAGGAAGAATGCAGAGTCCCTGTAATCACAACTACGCAGGTAAAAGCTGCACTCCCTAATGCCAAAAACACAGCATCCTTGGGACCAGACAACATCCCATGCTGCGTTTTACATGAACTTCAGAACAAACTGGCTCCCCACTTAAGCAACATGTTCAATAATAGCCTCACATCAGGCTTTGCGCACACTGAATGGTGCACAGCAACAGTTATCCCACTCCACAAAGGGGGAGCCACCACTTATCCCGGGAACTATCGACCTATTTAGCCTGACGAGCCTGGTCTGCAAGGCCATGGAACGTATCAACACAGAACTCATAAACAAAGACATTGGTAACCTCCAAACTCTGGATCCCACCCAATTCGGGTTTGTGAAAGGCAGATTATGCCTCCTGAACCTGAATGACTTCTTTGAGGCAGTCACCAAAGTTGTAGATGAGGGTAAGGTGGTTCACACAGCCTATCCTGACCTCACCAAGGCTTTCAACACCATCCCCCATTCTGGAATTATAGCTAAACTCACTAAACTAGGTATAAATCCCTACGTCACAAGATGGGTTGCCAAGTGGCTCACTGACAGAACCAACACTGTAAAAGTTGCAGACTCCAAATCAGACCTCAAAGCAGTGACAAGTGGAGTACCACAGGGTTCCGTCCTGGGACCTCTCCTGTTTGGTATCTACTTCTCTGAAGTACAGGCTAACACAGAAGGCCTCTGGCTAATGAAGTTCACAGATGACTGCAAACTAGGAGCCATAGGTGAGTCCCCAAATGATGTGGACATCCTACAGAAGGGCCTCGCTGAGACAGATGCCCAGTGTCAGAGCCATGGCCTCAAGCTCAATGCCAAAAAGTGCAGTGTCATCCCCTTTGGTAAAAACTGTGTACCCATGAACTACCACATAGGCAGCAATCTACTTAACACTGAATGTGTGATAAGAGACCTTGGGACCCAGGTGCACAGTAGTCTCTCCTTTGATAGTCACATCGCCACAGTAGTCAGGAAGTCCTTCTACATGGCACACCTCATCATAAAAGGGTTATCATCCAGGAAAAAAGAGGTTATTGTTCCTCTCTACTTGACACTCATTAGACTTATTATAGAGTACAATTCCCCTTTTGGAATGTACCTCACAAGACATCTGCAGCAGCTGGAAAATCCATAGAAGTACCTCACAAAGAGGATTACTGGCCTCAAACAAATGCCCTACACTGATCATCTCAAAAAACTCCAGCTTTACTCCATAGCATATTGCCTACTCCAAGGTGATCTCTGCCTAACATATAAAGCTATGTCAAACCCAGAGCTGTTGGACATGCTACACCTAAATCCCAATCCCTCCAAGCTACATGCCCTAGGGACATAAACCTTGTCACCACAATAAACAGGACATGCTGGAGGGATGGATTCCTGTCCCAGAGGCTTCCCATACTCTGGAACAGGCTACCCATCTATGTCAAGCAAAGTTCTTCATTAGCACTCTTCAAGAAAAATCTTGATGAGTGGATGGGAAATAGGAAATACACCCCGGGGATCATTTCCTTGTCTCTGCTCAACAGTGGCACAGGAAAATAACTTTCTTGGGTGGCATAAGCCTGGGAACCTTGTTGGCTAGGCTTACATAGGCCCTTGGGCTGATAGCCTAGTACCTACCTATGAACCTATGAACCTATGGCTCCGGTACTTAGATACATCTAGGGGAACCCTGCAGTACAATCCATGTACATGTACTGAAATATTCACAGTATGAGCCATGCTACACAACATCATCTTGAGAAAACAACTTCATCAGGACCAATAAGGGGGAGGAGCACACATTCCACCACCAATGCCAAGGTCACCACAACCACATGCAGATGAGGAGTCAGAGAGGGAACCAGCAGCTGCTGTGGGTGTAGGCAGATGTTAGCATTGGCTAAGAGACAACACATAGCATGCTCACTCACAACCTACGGGCCTAAAACTTTTCTCCTATGCACATACATATACTAACATTGATGCCAGACAACTCTTACAACCTTTACCTCCCCATGTATTGGCTGTGTATTGCTTGCATCACACAGAGTCAGCCCTGAACTAACAATGTGGCAACCGCTGCATTTACAAGGTAAGAACTGAACCTGGAGTGTATTGTTTAATAATATGAATGAGTAGTATATTCTTGCATTTCATTACTTGGTAGTACAAACAAGTAAAAGGTGGTAGATTTATATAGAAATGAGACTTATTTGACTTATATATGTCCATTATTAAGTAGCAGGCTTCAGGCATCAAAGATTCACACACTTATACCTCTCAAAAGTACTTATGATCACTGCATGCCCTCAGTTTAGCATCATGTGTTTGCAGTGGAAAATCATTAAAGAGAGAAGTTAGAAAGTAGTGATAGACATTGCAGTTTCAGACTTCACAAGCCTCACAAGATCATTCACAATAAAATTAGGTTAGAAAATGTTGATGCTATAAACTGTTTAACTTTCTAAGTCCAATATAATTCAAAGGTATGATTACCAGTTCAACACCACAAATGTAGCTATACTAAGCACTAAGTCAGCTATCTACCCTGAGCATCAGACACAAAGCTTATGTATCCCTAAATTCAAAAGCTACAAAACAGCGATATGGCACAGTTATCATCACTTCCACAGGGTGTTGTGTGGGGGGCAGGAAGCCTTAGCTGACAAAAAAGGTCTGTGAGTGTGTGTGAGTAAGAAAGGGAAATAGACAGACATTTGGATAAACCAACACATGGGCAGTTAGACAAAATGAGTTTTAAGTTGCATGGCTGAACCATGTAACTGTTATGTGTGTCTCTGAAGGGGCCTCCAGGTGAAATTGGTGTGTGAGTGTCTGCATGAACACAGCCAAGCTCTGTGCTGGCTCTATGTCTTGGTATGTTGGACAGGTGTGAGCCATGCATGGCCGAGGTGACATTTCATTGTTGCTGTCCCGACCACGAGAACTGGCTAAGCCTCTGCCAGGAGTTGCACCGGCATGCTCATACCCATGGTCAGATGCACTGCTGTTAACTGAATGTAACTGCTGTCTACTGTATGAACTCCCTTCATGAGGACATCCAGGATCACAACCCCATGGCCTGTCACATCTGGGTGTGGACAGCTCATCCACTGATGGAGCAGTGGATGTACTGCCACTATGTGAGCATGATCGAACACAGCCATGTTGGCTAATAGCATATGATGTGGCTGACCTATGCCCATGAGGATGCTGTTTCCCCTCCCAGCAGCCATTCCATCACAGGCACCGCTTTTTCCATCAGAGAAACCCTTCATTCCAATGTGTCATTAATGCGATCCATTGAATTAGTGACGTGATGGAGGCAGTCATGCATGTTAGCTTGTGCCACTTTTACAACCCTAAACATTTCTCTGGAGCACCTATGGGAATGTGCCTGTGCCTCCATGATGGTCCTAAACATACATTGAGCAGCATGGGAGAGACAACTGGATCAGGTGGAGGATGGACAGCAGGCCTCTTCTGAGCAGCCCTAACAACCCTCCTGTGTGGCATCTTGCCCATACTTTGGCTACAGCCAGAGTTAACAGGCACTGAAGCCACAGTAACCACACTTCCCTGATCAATTGCCTCACCCTCCACTTGTCCAATATCTGAGGGCTCACCAGCATGGGTAGGTGTAAGCCTACTCGCTGTGCCCGATGGAATTGTATGGGATGGCTGTATGTCAACTTCAGTGTCAGAGTCAACCTCTGCACTCCCCCCCCCCTCAACTGTGCATCTGTTTGGCCACCATCATCATCAGAATCTGGTGATAAACTGACATCAGGGGGTAGACGTCCCACACTTCCACTGTCAGGATCACCTGTGATAATAAGCAACAAACACAGAAACAATTAATACCTAAACTACTATACTCCAATATATGCTAACAAAACAACAGTCCTGCCACTATTAGACAGTACAGAAATACATGCAAATGGAGGAAAATGAATGCCAGGTTTAGCTGTACTTCTCTTGTTTGCATGAACCATGGCAGTGCACAAACTGGACAACTGGACTACCCAGGAAGCAGACAGAATATCTGCATATAGGACCCAGACAGCTAATAATAGAAACTGGATACATTCGATTAATTCTTTTGGGCACCGCGCAAACCCACTAAGCAGCATTGCATGGAGGTTAAAACAGAGACTTTAGGGATGTTTACTAAATTAGAGAATGTCATGTAGCTCGTCCTGTGGCAGCAGGTGTAAGTGTAGGGCTGGAGTACAGGTGGTCCTGGGTTCTAGTACAGTGCGTGCAACCTTTTTTGTTACTGTTGTGACAGTGCAGTTTATAGCAATGAACTGAAAGGTAGAGAGTTGTTATTTCAACATTCTTGTGGTAACAGGTGTTATTTCAGCATTCTTGCTTAAACAGGTGTAAGTGAAGGACTGCCATATACTTCGTCCTGAGTTCTAATACAGGATATTCCATACACTTTTACTGTTTTTCCATTTCCCATTAAATTCACTTTCACTTATGACACTTAGTGGAGCTGATATGAATTATATGTATGAGGGATCAGACATCATTATTTTGTTTACAGATGTGTGACTGAGGGTATACTGTGTACTGTATTTCTGTAAGTATAATTCTGCTATGTGGACTTGCATGGCCTTCACAATTACCTAAGACACATACACAACTGGATCTATATCCAATAACCTTGTCAGTGCACGCATATACATGTGTAACAGCTCAAACTGTCACCTGTATTTATGTATGATTCTTGACTATGTTTGCTCACCATTTCTACTGTAGCAAAGATAGAAAATCAGCACTGTGGAAGAAAACGTTTTGTCCCTTATGCCTAGGTTTGAATCCCCCCATGTAAAAATCTATTTTCTCAGTGTGCAAAGGTTAAAACAAATGTGTCAGGTCATTACATTTATGCCACCAGTGCATGCCTGCAAACCTAACTTACCTAACATTTACCCTGTAATTTCTAATATATATATATATATATATATATATACATATATATATATATATATATATATATATATATATATATATATACATATATATCTTTCAGGCTACATCAGTAGACACCCCTCAGAGTAAGGCCAAGTGTCAGATTAACCCTCCAACTGCAATTATTTCATTCCTTTCCGCTTGTCCCTGCGGCTCTCTGCTTAACATCATGCAAATGCTTTGCTCTTCTTTGCACACTAACAGTAAACAAGAAAACTGGAATTGACAGGAAGGCATCAGTCTCCATTGATCTATTTCTGCTGGTAGACATGGCTTGCATTAGTGGGGAAGATGCCAAGATTAGGGCATAGAAGTGGGGTGTCCAGGAGTCCAGGATATTTATTGGACTCCTGGTAAAGCAACACAGCCAAAGGCTTCTGCAGTGAGACTATTCTGGCTCCCAGTACAAGTCTGAGGCATAGAATAGTTTAGCTCAAGCTATATCCAATGCCACTGGTATCCTTCACACTGGATAGCAATGTAGGCATCATTTTAATGACCTACAGAGGAGAAAAAGGGATACTCTCAGCCACTGGTTGGAGGAATTTGAGACTGCGAACATCTCACAGCTGTGATAGTAGAAATTAAGAGAGTACTTGTGAGACTTAGAAAGCTTAATATAGGCAAGACAGGTATGCTTAATTCTCTTTTGTTCTTTTCTGTTATTTCCCCAGCTACAAGGGAGCATGAGTTCAATGTGCAGGCCCATTTTGCTCGATTGGAAAGACTGAGGGAAGCAAGTGGTATGTATGCAACAGAAGAGAAGGGTTATTGTAGTTTTAAAAGTTAAAGATAACTTTTTTTGGTATTTTATAGAGTTGTATCAAACTGAGCATGCATATCCCAACTGTAAAAGCAAGTATGCATGCATTACTCTGTAGCACAAACTAATTGTAAGAGTCCAACATTAGACTGTAGTCATAGGTTGTGTGTTCAAATACCATAATTCACAACTATACAATACTGTTTTTTCAATAATATTTAACATTAAATTAAAAATTCTATAACAATGGCACAAATGTCCTGCTGTAAACTTTAATCTGTATAATAAAAACATGCATATATGCAATATATGTGCATTTCAGGTAGTCTTGGTGCAGTGGTACCCTCTGGGAGCAGTGTCAGACGTGGTGATTTCATCACATGTAGTGAGTTTCCAGGAATGGTGCATAGGGATGCGTGCTGCACCATTGCTGTACGGCTACAATAGATGAAGACACTGCTTTCCTTTATGGTCCATAGGAGGAGGAGACATCAAGAACTCCAGCCACCAGTGGAGTAAGGTGACAGTGATGACAGTCCAGTGGGTGAAGACTCAGTTCTCACTGTCTCCATGCTTGACAGGCATGAGCCTACATTGTCCCCTCCTTCTCCCTAATCATGGTGTCCACCAACTTTTTGTGCCCAACACCACCCCTGTCTCTTGTCTTGTTTGTCTTGTAGGTTTGCAATTGTTTACTCACCTACCCAACTTACCTGACCCAGACATACCTTCACCCCTCCATAACATTCCTCTCTTATTGAAATAAAAAAGAAAATGGGTACCTGTTCTGCAAAAAAAATAAATACAAAAATAAATAAATAATTCCCATACATAGCTCTCCATTCCACACAAGTGTCTTCTTGACACACTTGATTTGGTCCATTTGGCCATACAACATGATTGCATTGTGGTCACCCATCCTTGTAGCAGTGACAGTCCAAATTCAGTTAATATCCTGCACATATTTTCAGTTTACACAGTTATAGAAATGGATAGCTATGGTTCTTTCCTACCTTCCGTCTGCACATTCCTGTACTGCTTTTCCTTTGTTCTTCCCCTGCTTGTTCCCCATTTCAACACTTTCCTATCTACCCAATTTTAACACTAATCTGGTCAAAAAATAGTATGACACACAATACATATAAGTAGTAGAAAAAGCAATGATTCCCCTAACTGTTTGGGCTCTTTTGCATGGAGGTGTGCATCACACACCGATGTGCAGTGACAGTGAGTGGTAGCAAAATGCTGTGGTTACCTTCACGCAATGTCACTTAACCTCACCACCCTATGCCAAACACACAGCAACTCATGTACTTTAAAGAATTCATGTCATTGCATTATCAATGTTTATCTAAAAGTATATAAAAGTATTAGATACACCTAGATTCAAACCCAGTATCATCTGGGCTCAAAAAGAAATCTGTCACTGAATTTACACTTGCTGCCACAGACTCAATTAAGCAGCAGGTGTGTTTCATAGACTCAGTACTAACTCTCAGACTTTAGCAATGCAGCTTGCATTTGCACACTGCTTGGCTATGCACAAACATGAATAGTATTGGAAATGTGTATCTTGTATGTGCAAACACGTTGCCGACCATCACACAAACACACTGTTTGCCACGCTATGGAAAAGTAAATATTATTTCTTCCACTTTGCAGAATTGTCTAACCCTCCATCCCTAATACTTTGTAAAATGAATGTCTTCTCTTTGCTTTTAACCAGAACAGTCTTTTCACCATTCCTCGTACTGTTGCATTGGTTTTATTTACAGGAACTCTATGCCTGCAAGCTGTATTTTACATCAGCTAAGTTGGATTAAGAGATGCAACCATATACATTCCCTTCAATACCTGAAGCTCTTTCCAAAAGGCACTCCAACAACCCTGCAAACAGCAAAAGACATTCAAGTATTTTTGTAGGTTATGTCTTTTCTCTGGAAACTTGAGTTTTCATTTAATAGCATTAATGTCCCAAAATTAGCTACACATCACCAAGGCACATGGTCTCTGTTTTTCATTCTTCTGTCCTTCAAACTCTCTTTCTAAAGCAAAATACAGGGCATAACTTTGCCATTGAAATGTTACTATAAGACATTCCCTGTAACTTAAAAGAACTTTGTGGAGCTTACTAACTCCCCAAGTGATGCAGTCATCCTACAGAAAGGCCTCACTGAGACCAATGACTGGTGTTGAAATCACGGCCTTAAGCTTAATGCAAAAAAAATGTGTTATTTATTTATTTTATTTATTTTACATTTGTTGACCGGGCTAGTCTAGCTGGATATATTTCCATTTTCAGTAGAGGCCCGGGGAGAAAAGCTCCAAAACATTAATAGTTAGATCATTACTAAAATACAGCAACAGGATGGTAAACATAGTTGAAACATCGTAAATGAAAGTAGTTCACATAAGTATACAAAAATCAGTAATAATAATAAAAAAGTGATCAAAAAAGATATTTACACTAGTATAGAAATCATTAAGAATGGTGAGATGAATTCTATTACACAATAAAAGTGACATAGTGTTGTTATGTACTAGGTTGTACTAACAATAAGCAGGATGAAACTACGAAATTGCTTCATTGTGGTCAGCAGTTCAGTTCTTCATCATAGAAATTAAGAAATATGTGTGAAAAATTGGTAGGGTGTAGAAGTAACACTAGTAGAGGAAAAGGTTAGTCAGGTTTACAACATGGACATAACCAGTGAGTTTTAAAGTATGTTTTTAGTCTTTGTTTAAAGAGAGGCAAAGAAGAAAGTGTTGTTAGTTCATTTGAAAGGAGGTTCCAGTCTTTTCCCACTGTGTTAGAAAACAGGGAATCTCCAGCCAAGTTACTAGTTTTGGTTATACTAGCTAGAAGCTTGTTAGAGGAGCGCAGTGAGTTTAGGTTTTTATAAGGGATTATGAGATTGGACAGTATAGGAGTGCTAGTAGGTTGATAAAATATCTTGTGGGTCATGGTTAGTTGGGAGATTTTCAGAAGAATTTGAAGTTCTAGCCAGCTAAGCTGCTTTAGATTTAGACAGTGGTGAGTTCGAAAGGGGTTACCAGTGGCAAATCTGGCGATGCTGTTATAGGCATGCTGTAGTTTGACAAGGTTATTCTTTTTGAGGTTGATGTATATGGGAGAGGCATAAAGAAGAGTGGAAATTAAATGGGAATGAGCAATTTTGGTTTTAGCTGTAGGAGTTAAGAAAGTTTTGATTCGATATAAGGAGCCAATTTTCCTGTTGACATTTTTAATGGTGTTATTTATGTGACTATCAAATGTAAGGTTGTTATCAATGGTAATTCCTAACTGTTTAGTTGTAGAGTCAGGGTGTATGATTGTGCTATTATTGGAAATGACAGAGAAATCAATTGGGGTAGACTTATTAGAGGGTGTAAAGAGAAGGAGCTTGGTTTTTTTCGCATTAAGAAGGAGACAACATTTTGTGAACCATGTTTCTACTGTGTTAAATACATTCTGAGTCAGGGAATGTAGTACAGATGGTGAGGTTGCTGAGCAAATTAATGTTGAATCATCTGCATATTGAATGCAGGTGGCCTGTGGGATTGCAACATGCAGGTCGTTAATAAAAAGAGAAAAAAGAAGTGGGCCTAGAATGGAGCCCTGAGGGACTCTCAGTGTAACAGGTAGAAGGGACAATATATTATTTGCCCAGAGAACTGCTTGTTGTCTATTGGTTAGGTAGGACTTGAACCATTTAATAGCCAAAGAGTCAAGAGAGAAGGATTCAAGAACGTTGATCAGAAGTGCATGGTTAACCATGTCGAAAGCTTTGGAGAGGTCAATAAAGAGTGCAGATGAGAGGTTGTTGTTATTACGATTTCTATTTATAACATCTGTAAAGGATAACAGAGCGGTTGTGGTACTATGAGATGGCCTAAAACCATGCTGACATTTAGCTATTATGTTTTTTTGTGTTAAATGGTTTAAAAGTTGATGATGAACGCATTTTTCCATGATTTTTGCTAAGGGTGATAAGAGTGCTATTGGTTGATAGTTTGAGTAGTCATTTGAGTTGCCACCTTTGTGAAGGGGAATGATATGGGAGATTTTCCAGATGTTTGGAATGTAACCTTCCTTAATGGTTCTGTTTATAAGGATGGACATAGGATAGGAAATTACTTTGGCTGCTTTTTGGAGGTATTCAGAAGGTAACTGGTCAGCAGAAGGGGTACAAGGCCTAAGTTTTTGGATGAGTTTGTAGATGAAAGTGGTAGGTATTAGTTGAATAGAGAATACTGGTAGTGTACTAGGTATGGACGTGGCAAGGTTTGAGCTGTCTGGGATAAGTTGGCCAGCTAGTGTTTGTATGGTTTCTGTAAAGAAGGAGTTGAAGGCATTGGCTGTTTGGTGGGGGGTGTTAGGGTCTGCCTGAAATGGGATAGGTGTATGGGAGTGCCCTGGGGAAAGGAGTTTATATACACTAGACCAAAACTTCTGGGGGTTATTTTGGTGATTTTGCTGCATTTTACAGTAGTAGTTCTTTTTGTCTGTGAGTATTGCCTTTTTTGTAGTATTTCTTAGTTGCTTAAAAAGTTGTTGATCAGAAATATTTTTGTTAGCTCTCCACTTTGCCCAGATTTTATTTCTAAGTAAGATCTTTTGTTTGGTTTCATTAGTAAGCCAGGGGGCTGGTTTGACTTTCATTCTAATGGTCCTTTTGGGTGCATACCTGTCAAGGATAGATAGGAAATTGGAGTTTAGATAGTCAACAGCTTCTTGAAGTGGTAGAGATTTTAGACAGTTCCAGTTACAAGCACTTAGTTCATTTTGGAATAATGTTGGGTTGAAGTGTTTATTGGTACGTATGTTTCTATAGATGGGGGGATTAGAGATATAATTTTTATGCCTAAGGATATAGGTTAAAGTATGATCAATAACATCATCTGGTAGAGTTCCTGTGTTGTAAGTTTGTTTTTGTCTATTTATAAGAATCCAGTCTAGGATGCTCTCTTTTTTATTTGGTTTGTTGATTCTGGTAGAGGTTATGATAGTTTGACTGAAACCATGAAGGTTGATATGGGAGGAGGGATTATCAGCTTTGACAATTTTCCAGTCAGTATTAAAATCACCAAGTATAATAGTTTCTTGGGGGTATGTAGAGGACACCCAGCTTAGGATGTTTTCTATGGTGCTAATATTATTCCCAGGTGGAAGGTAGATGCAGATAATATATAAAGATTTGTTATGGTTTATTTGAAATTTAGTGACAAGTACTTCAGCTTTACTGTCTTGTGGTGGGTCAAATGGTAAGGTGGAGATTTGAAGTCCTTCTTTGAATAAGACTGCAACTCCACCACCCTTACTTTTTATACGGTCTAGTCTTAGTATATTGTATCCTTGGGGAATGATTTCATTGTCTTTGGTCTTTGGCTTTAACCATGCTTCTGTTAGACAGGGGATGTCAAAGCTATGGGTATCTAGAAGGGCATGAAGTTGGGTTACTTTGTTATTAACACTACGGATATTTAGATGTCCTATTAGCAAAGAGTTGGGGAGTTTGGGCTAGGTAATCAGGGTAGGTGGATTTGTAGGGCCAGGGTTGGGGTGTATGTCACCATCTTTTAAGGTGGGCTTACAAAGTCTTGATGTGGGGTTATTAATAATGATTGTTAGATATTTCACTCTTGTTATAGTAGCTGTATGGTATTTAATGTGGGAGAGTCTATGGTATTTAGGTAGTAGGTAGCTGGAAGTTGAGGTAATGTTAAGTTTACTTTTAGGGAAGACAGAATTGTGAATTGTTGTCTGTTTATGGGAGTAGTTAAAGTGGTGATAGTATGTTTTTTCAAATGAGGTAAGTATGTAGGCATAGGTCAGAATAGTTGATATTATGCTTAAGAGTAGGATTTTAGTAAATTTTGATTTTACAGTTAGAGTCATTTTTGGAGATTTAATGTAAGAGGTTCTAGGAAATTGAGTGGAATGTAACAAGCAAGGGGAATAATGAAAGAGAACAGAGTAAAGGGGAAGGTGACAAAGATAGTGGTTAAGGAAGAAGGGTGTGGTGAGTTACTATAGAGACAGTTTATGGAGGTAGTGGAATAACAGGATGGGTGTGGAAGTATTAGTAAATTGATTGCTGAGTGTGATTTGTGGGATGAGGGAGGGGGTGTGGTAAGTGAGGTATAAGGTTAAGGGCACTGGGGGTGTGTGGGAATTGGGGGTAGGGTAGGGAAGCGGAGTGAGCCCACAGGGCGAACGGAGCGGGTTACAGCTAGAGGCTGGAGGCAATCAGTCATACAGCACGACTATGTTCTACAAGTTTAGGGAAGGTAAGAATATTTTCTAGAGTTACGTAGTAAAAGGCAATAGAGTGGTATGCTTAAAGAAAGGATGTAAAAGGGGAAGGAAAGGTAACAGATATAAGTAAATAAAGGTAACTGGATTCCAAGTGAAATAAGGAAATGTAGGACAGGCGTATTAAAGATAGACAAATAAGGGTTTGGGTGTAGGTATAATAAGCACAGAGAAAGGTCCCTCTTTCCTATTCTTTCCAGAGGTTCAGTTATGATACTAACAGTACATAAAGGTAGGTGGTTTATCCCTCCGACTGTGGGGGGTACTTCCAGTAAGGGTATTTGCAGGGTAGACAGAGGAAGGCCGCTCCACAGGGTTACAGAAGTTTGTCAGGCAGGTAAGAAGCAGCTTTACTTGCTTAGAGTTCTGCTGCCCTCTAGTGGAGGAGGGAGGGAGTTACATTTCATCTACAGGGGAGGTGAAAAGAAGAAAACAGGTGAGAAAGTTGTTGAATGCCTGGGGTGGGTCCTCGTGTGTGCTGGGCCTTACAATAGGTTCTACTGTAACAATCACAAAGTTTAGTTTAATACCTATTGGAGCAGTAGCTTATTCTTATACTATAAGGCTGGGCGAGCAGAGCCTTATAAATATGTAGGGATTCTTATAGGGTGAGCCCTTCCGTTCCTGAAAGGTTTTCTTCTGCCTTGTAATGTTGGGGTATGGTGAACAGAATGTATCACAGGCACAAGCCTAAAAGCTAAAAAAGAGATAGAGAAGAGTAAAAACCTAAGATGAACGCAAGGGTGAAAGTTACATGCAAAAGTGAGTAAGAACTGGTGAGGACAAGTACAAGTTTCTAGATGAATCAAGCATTTCATATAATGGAGTTGATACACAGCTGGTCAAGCAGACTATAACAAAGTAACTATGTTAATCTAGAACAGTAAAACACATATGTGGTGGTTGTTAGGTAGATACTGTAAAAGCAGAAATAGGTATTCAGTAACCTCCAACAGTTCAAGGTAATGCACTAATACATATCCAGTAGTCAGCCATGACATACACTAATACAATGCAGTTTCCTTAATTTATAATCATTTTTTAAAATAAGGTTTTAATTTCAAATAATTCCCTTAATTTGTAATCACTTTCAAAGTAAGGCTTTAGTTTGAAAAGACTTGTGAGAGACAAAAATATGTGGGATATGAAGTTAGCACAGCCTGTTAGATAAGTAATTGTTTTGGAGCTACATTCAATTAAAAGTTATAGGTTTTAGGACCGCTAACTGAGTGCAGCAAATATCGCTTAATAATATAGAATAGCTGAGGGTAAGACTAGGTGAGGATTACTGTATAGTGTACCATAAGTATTAAAATGTATGCAATGAGTGTGCATAATGTTATACTAGAATAACATGTATTTCAGCTAATACATAGAAGGTATCCATATATCTGTAACTTGTTTCCGGTTTATGAGACTCTCTTGGCTGATTTAAAAAGTGCAAACCTAACAAATTGTCATCTAAAGGTACTGGTAGTGTAGCAACAAGGAGTCCAAAATGCTACTC
Organism: Protopterus annectens; assembly: GCF_019279795.1. Taxonomy (NCBI): domain Eukaryota; kingdom Metazoa; phylum Chordata; order Ceratodontiformes; family Protopteridae; genus Protopterus; species Protopterus annectens. The sequence goes on along the minus strand of NC_056730.1, from coordinate 273,232,476 downwards.
TGGCTAAGTTAGCGTGTTCTACATATTCTACGCACCAGAGCTCATATGGCGCATGTAGTGTTCAACGCTGTGAGAAGCATTTGGGATTGTAACCCAGAATGCAAAAAGTAATAAAGTAACTCGTTTAAATGGTTCTGGTAGTTTAGCGACAAGGAGGCCAAATGCTACTCTGGCTTAGTTAGCGTGGTCTGCATATTCTACGCACCAGAGTTCATAAGGCACATATAGTGTACAACGCTATGAGAAGCGTTAGGGATTGTCGATCATCAAACGACTATTGCAATAAAGTCTACCGGAATCCTCATAGAAGTTGATAGCCTTCGAGGGGATTAAATAGGCTGCAGAGGATATCTACGGAGCAGTGTGAGCATAACTCGGAGAAAGCATACACATATAAGCGTACGCACATGGAGCGTGGCTAAACAGAGTATCTCAGATTAAACAACATAAAGCTAACCTAGCTAAATAGAAAAACTAAGCAAGCTAGTAGTACGTAGCAATTCAGTACCTGGATAAGGTCATAGAGAGAACTTTCAAACTAGTATGTGCTCCACGCGGAAACAGCGTGCAATATTCAGAGCTAGGTTATATATAGTATCACAGTCTAAAACAACAGTAATTGCATCATACTCTAAACAACATATATGCTTTATCATCTATCAAAATATTATACTGTGAAATGTGCAGCTACAGAGTGTAAACATTACATACAAGGAAAAAAAAAAACACTTATGGACCGCACACCACCAGGAGGACAAGGGACTGCTGCTTAGGGCTAGGGGATTTAAAAATGGTGGCAAGATGCTAGCCTATATTTATAGGTTTAGCGAAGGTAAAAGAGTGGGGGAGAGGGGTGGGTGGAACAAAGAGAAAGAGAGCGTTGGTAGAAGGTGGGGGGGGAGCCTATTACGTGGGAGGTGAGAAATCAGTTGCAGTTACAGTGAGAAACCACAGGGACACGGTGAAAGTGATTACAGCTAGAGACTGGAGGCAATCAGTCATACAGCATGACTATGTTCTACAAGTTTAGGGAAGGTAAGAATATTTTCTAGAGTTACGTAGTAAAAGGCAATAGAGTGGTATGCTTAAAGAAAGGATGTAAAAGGGGAAGGAAAGGTAACGGATATAAGTAAATAAAGGTAACTGGATTCCAAGTGAAATAAGGAAATGCAGGCGTATTAAAGATAGACAAATAAGGGTTTGGGTGTAGGTATAATAAGCACAGAGAAAGGTCCCTCTTTCCTATTCTTTCCAGAGGTTCAGTTATGATACTAACAGTACATAAAGGTAGGTGGTTTATCCTTCCGACTGTGGGGGGTACTTCCAGTAAGGGTATTTGCAGGGTAGACAGTGGAAGGCTGCTCCACAGGGTTACAGAAGTTTGTCAGGCAGGTAAGAAGCAGCTTTACTTGCTTGTTGTCATCCCCTTTGGCAAAAACTCAGTTCCCACTTATTACCACATAAATGGAAGCTCACTGAACACTGAAGGCATTATAAGAGATCTGAGGACACAGGTTGACAGCAACCTCTCCTTCGACTACCACATTGCCACTGTGGTCAGAAAGTCCTTCTATGTGGCACTTCTCATTACCAAGGGTTTTGCATCCAGGAAGAAAGAGGTCATTATCTCTCTCTAGTCTTCCCTCATTAGACCAGTCATCAAGTATAATGCCCCATTTGGCAGGTACCTCACTAGACACCTGCAACAGCATAGCATAGCTACCATTTTAACAAACATTTTACTGAAGCTGTAATTGCCCTTTCCAAACAGCAAACTCCTACTCCTGATACCAAACCAGCCAAGTCTACAACTAGCAATGCCTCATTCTCTTTCTCCCCAGTTTTTACAGCCACTATAAAAAACTACTATAGAAACTAAAACCTACTACACTTGCCGTAGATAACTTACACAGTGAATACCTCAAAATTGCAGCTGAATCTACAGCCTTCCCAGTATCAATCCTTATAAATAGATCCATTCTCGAAAACAAGGTCCCTGAATTGTGGAAAATGTCCCATGCAGTCCCACTTCATAAAGGGAGACCTTCCACAGAACTGCCAAACTATCGACCAATTGCTATTCTTTCACCTCTTTCTATACTACTCGAAAGGTGTATTCATCTCCATGTCATGAAATTCTTACTAACAAATAACCTTCTCGCAAACACTCAGCATGGGTTTTGCCCATCACATAATGCCACTGCAGCTCTCTTATCCTTCACTAATACCGTAAACCATCACAGGAATAACAATAACTTTGTATCTGCCATCTTTCTAGACCTATTAAAAGCGTTTGATATGGTGTCCCATTCCAAACTAATAGATGTACTAACTGAACTATCCTTGCCACCGTCTGCCACAGCATGGTTTCATAACTATTTATCTGGCCATCAAAAATCTGTTCTATGTCAGGGTGACCTATTCCCATGCCTTCCTTTATCCATTGGTGTCCCCCAAGGATCTACCTTAGGCCCTCTCCTTTTCTCCCTCTTTACTAATAATCTACACACAGCTACTCCACATGGTTCTATAATACAGTATGCAGATGAGTCAACACTTATCTGTGCTGCCACTTCTCTATCAGCTCTTCATTCACAAACACAGGAATCTTTCACTTCTGTTGAAACATGGTTAGCCAATGCCCATCTAATCCTGAACCCAAACGAAACTAAATTATTACTCTTCCAACCTAACAAGACATCTATCTCATGCCCAACATTTAACATAATAGCCAAATACAATACTGTGATCTCCCTGACAACCCATACAAAGTTCCTTGGCGTGGAAATAGACAATACCCTAAAAAAGTCCATAAGCAACTTAGAAGTCTATATAGGCACATACGGTTCCTGCCCATAATGGACAAAATTGCATTAGCACAAACCCATCTGCTCTCCACTCTACTATATGCCTATCCAATTTTAATTAATCTAAGAAAAACTGACGTATCTAAGCTAGCAGCATGTTATAATAAAATTGCTAAGTTTGCATCTGACTGCCCATATAGAACACATTATTGTACAGCTTTAAGGATACTAGACTAGCTTCAGCTTCCCAACATTATTCTTTACAACCAACTCTCTCTAACTCACAAAATTGTAACACAACCAACTAGAACCACTGCACTACAAAATCCATCCTTCCTTCCTTACAGTTCCAGCAGACCACTTAAGTCTAACAACAAGAACATACCGTCTCCATTGCCAACAACACTGCAGGAGAATTTTTATTTTCCAACTATATATCTCATATATGGAACTCCCTTCCTAACAGCATTCTCTCAATCTCATCTACTAACAACTTTAAGCCATCACTTAAAGCTTATCTAAAAAATAAGTGGCTATGTTCCTGTACTAACCCCTCATGAGTGCTATGATACATCACAGTATACCCAAAACATATCCAACTTCTCCCTCTGTGTTTAATCCTTTGTTCCTACTGACCTGCCTTTACCTTATATCTTGACATAAGTCATACCTACAAATAGTACTAGCTATGTTCAAAGCCTAGGTTTTGTTGTCAAGATGTAACAAATTTGTATGTTCTTATGTATACTACATTTTGTTTACTTTATACTTTTTTGATTATTGTAATGTGTGCATGAAAATTTACTGTTACTCATGGAGCTTTTCTCCCCGGGCCTCTGCTGAAAAAGGACATGTGTCCAGTCGGACTTTCCCGGTAAACAAATGTTAAATAAAAATAAATAAAAACTTTGGGCTAAGTTCCTATTTAATTATAGCAAGAGTGTAAAAATAAAAAACACACAGTGGACTTCTATTTGAAATTACTTACAACTTCCACTACTGTATAAAGAGATAAATACACCTGGGCTTACTGAAAGTTTTTTCTCCGGTTACGACTCCCAGGCATTCAGGCCCACTCCGCTCCGCTTCCCTACCCCCATTACCACGCACCCCCACTTTCCTTAAATTTATACTTAACTAGCCACACTCTTTGGCAGCTCATCCAATCAACATACTCCACTTCACACACTCTAGTTCTAACTTCTTTTTCTACAATCCTCCCACCTCAGCCACTGCTACAGACAACACATAGATAGCTATTTTAACTTATCTAAAATGCCTACTAATAAAATACCTCCACCACTAATAAGAAAAAAAGGCTAATAGCATCCATCAACAAATCATATAAACCAGTTGTACCCACTGACAATCACTCTACTATTTCTAATATTATCCGCCCATATAGCACCTCTTACCACTCTTGTAAAAATGATGATTTCCCTTCCCAATCCACCTCTAATAGATACTGCCCAATACCTAAAGCAGCTAACATCCCCATAAGTAGCACCATTTTCAACATAACAGCACTTCACCATGCACAATTTTCATCCCCCACCCAAATATACCTAGCATCTCTTAGAAATATCATAGATACATAGCCTATTGATAACTGTAGTCTACTTAGTCTCCAAACTAACTCTGAATGATGACATTCACCCAAACCCTGGTCCATCCATCAATCCATTTAACTCATCCACACAAAATTAAATACATCCTCAAGATACTCAATCTACAATCACTTGTCTCAGGGACAACTCTGATCTACTACTGCTAAATATTAATATCACAAGTGTCAACAACAAAATTCATGAACTGCATGCTAGCCTCTCCCTATATTCCCCTGATATAGCGCTTCTACCTGAAACTTGGCTGAAACCTGCCACCCCCAGTAATGAAACACTACCATCAGGATATAACATCATACGTACAGATAGAACCAGTAAAAAAGGTGGTGGCGTAGCCTTACTCTTCAAAAGTCACCTCTCCATAGAAGTCTTAGACAAAAATACACTAAACCTTAACAACTCTGAAGTAGTATTTGCTAAAGTAAACATCACCCCCAAGAAACACATATACATAATAGGTATCTATATGCCACCATTGGGATAATATCCAAACACTAGAAAACATACTCTATTGGAGCAGCAAAACATTACCTCAAGAAACAATCATTATGCAAGATTTCAATGTAGACTGGTTAGACTTCAACTCCACTAACCCCAAACACTGCATCAATCTCCACAGCTTTGCACAACATTTCCAGTCCCCTACTAGGATTAAAAAGCCATCTAACAAGCACTCCACACTAGATTGGATATTAACAAATAGGCCAGCCCTCTACTATTGCTATGGCTGTCTACCAGACAGTTTCAGTGACCACTACCCAACCTTTATACTTAGGAAATGTGCTAGCCCACCTAGACAAACTACATTTAAACTGATAAGAAACAAAAAAACAACTGAACCCCATCTACCTTATAGGTTTACTTAAGCACAGTAACTGGACCCCACTGACACATCTGCCCCTACAGGAAGCAATTAACTACTGTAACTCTGCCTTCCTGTCTATACTAGACTCTCAAGCTCCTAGTCAGAAAGTACGTCTGAAATCAAACTATGCCCCATGGCTAACAAAAGATACACTATCACTACTTAAAGCTAGAGACAAGGTTTGGGCCTCCTGGAACAAAGCAAAATCCCAAGCCACTCTTCAAACCTACCGGGAACTTAGAAATAATGCAAAATGGCAAATCAAGCAAGGCAAAATAATTTACTACTCAGAAATCCAATTATAACACCGCAATAACCAACAAAAATTCTGTTCAGCTATAAACAATATACTTTTTCATGGCAAACTCAGTTCACCCCCCCACCACCACCACCGTGAATAGTTCAGACAATATTGTTACACAATTTAATAAATACTTTACTGAAACTATCTTAGCTCTATCTAACAATCAAACCCCCTCTCCCACCAGAACTAATACTGCCTCCCCTATGAGAACTAACACTACCTCCTCCAATACTAAACCCACCTTCTCCTTACAACCTGTATCTACAGAAATGATCAAAAAACTGCTTAAAAAACTAAAACCCACTACTTTAGCTGCAGACAACCTACCAGCCAATTTCCTAAAACTGACAGCAGATGGTATAGCCTATCCTATATCAATCCTTATCAATAGAGCCATTGCTGAACAGCATGTCCCTCCCATCTGGAAAACATCTTGCATTATATCATTACATAAAGGTGGCTCATCAACAGAACTCGCCCAATTGCAATATTATCCCCACTATCTAAAATACTGGAGAGGGTCATTCACGTGTAGGTTACTAATTACCTTCATACTAATAAACTTCTAAACGACACTCACCATGGCTTTCGTTCATACCATAGTGCATCAACTGTTCTAATGTCATTCACCAATACTGTCAGTTATCACAGGATCAACAGTAATTATGTATCCTCTATCTTCCTGGACCTATTTAAAGCCTTTGATATGGTTCCGCATAGTAAACTATTAAATGTTCTCACCAAACTTAATTTCTGCCAATCGACCCTCAACTGGTTCCAGAACTACCTTACTGGTTGTTAGCAAGCAGTGCCCTGGCAACAGACTTTATCTCCCCTTCTACCAGTGACTATAGGAGACCTTCAAGGTTCCATCTTAGGCCCACTAGTATTTTCCATATTTACTAATAACCTCCACACCTCAACAGAGCAGGCCACCATCATTCAATATCCAGACGATTCGACAGTGATATGTGCTGCTTCCTCAATTCAAAACCTTCAAAAGCTAACACAACAATCCTTTCTAGCAGTTGAGACCTGGCTGACAAAACTCTCAACTAATTTTAAACCCCCAAAAAAACAAACTTATGATTTTCCAGTCCACCAAATCAGCCCCACCCTCTAACACTTTCAATATTGTATCACTAAGTAGCACTGTCATCTCTCCATCATCACACACCAAACCTTTAGGTGTCAAAATTGATTGCAACTTAAAATTTGATCTCCATATTACCCAAACAGTAAAAAAGTACACAAACAAACTCGGAACTTTGTATAGAAGCAAACACTACTTCATTCAATACACTAAAGCTACCATTGCCCAGTCCTACTTAATCTCCTCACTATTGTACACAGCTCCCATTCTCACAAATCTAAAAATATCTGTACTAGCAAAACTTGAATCTTGTTATAACTGACTTGCCAGCTACGCTACAAACTTACCAGCTAGAGACCATCATTGTAAAGCACTCATACAACTCAATTGGCTAGAGCTCCCCAATTTCCTGCAGTGCATTCAACTGACCATGGCCCGCAAAATCCTCCATGAACCTGAGCAAACACCAAACCTACAAATATTACTTCAACCATATGCCACTAACCAGAACCCTACGTTCTACTAACAAACATCACATCAAAATCAGTATAACCAAAAACCAAGCTGGGGAGTCCTTATTCTCAAATTATGTAGGAAAAATCTGGAATGCACTACCAGAGAACATTACAGTGGCTGCTTCACAAGAGCAGTTCAAAACAAAGCTAAAAAGTCACCTATTAAATAAGCGGCTGTACCCTTGCTCTTCCCCAGACTAATCCTCTCCCTGTGGCAATGCTACTACTTTGTTTTACTTACTGACATATTCTTCATCCTATGTCTTTTCTGTAACAATACATAAACTGCTCTTAGAACACATGTAACTGTTATAATTGTATCTCTATGTATATATACAGAAAGGTTCTGACAATGTCTCTCTTCTTTTTGTTTCATTCAACTGCTGCAATGTCCCTCTACTTGTTTAATCATCTGTTTCTGTTGACTTGGTTGCATTTTAATTAATCTGGATATAAAACTGCTTGTCTTATATCTTTCAATTCAAGTATTTAACTGCTGTGTCATGTATATTCTACTTATATATTGTATCTCTGTATGTTTTCAGTTTTGAAGCTTTTCTCTCCAGGCCTCCACTGAAAAAGGACATGTGTCCAGCTGGACTATCCCAGTAAACACATGTAAAATAAAATAAATAAATAATAATATATTACTGACTGTCTACTCTCCATTTCCTGTCTATGACATGACATTGCATGTGGAAATACAACAAACTGAAGGTCCTTTCTAACAATATGTCACATATTTGCAGTGCAGCCATGTGTTGCTTCCCCCCAAGCACTACAACCCTGGTGTATCAGTACACTTTTTACACATATATCACCTACACTACATACATTAATATCAAATGTGTGATATGCAATGCATATGAGTCTGGTAACATGCAGAACTAGAACTATTGACCCATAAATCTAAAAAGCCTTATCTGCAAGGCTATGGAAGGAATCACATGGACCTTATCCAGAGGGACATAGGTGGCCTTCAACACATTTGACCCAACCTGTTTTGGTTTTGTTAAGGATAAAGTTTGCTTATTAAACCTAGTGGACTTCTTTGATACTGAGGGATAACAGGGCATACAGCCTATAATGAGTTATCCAAGGCCTTTGACATTATCCCCCATTCAGGTATTATAAAGAAAATATATTATCTGGGAATTAACCCATACATTACCAACTGGCTCACTGACAGAACACACACTATCAAAGTTGGAGACTGCACCTCCACCACTAGACAATCTACCAGTGGAATACCACAAGGTTCTGTGCTGGACCCTCAACTGTTTGAAAACATTTTTCTCTGAAGACCAGGCAAAGGTAGATGGCTTGTGGTTTACCAAGTCTACAGATGACTGTCAACTGGATGTAGTCATATAAAGTCCCCCCAGTGATGGTAACATATTAGAGAAGGGGTTGACACAGACAAATAATTGGTGCCAAACTCAGTGACTGAACCTTAAAGCAAACAATGCCTCATTGCCCCCTTTGGCAATGGAGTACCCCTGCTAATTATGATATACATAGCACCACTCTAAGCTCAAACACAGTGTTGTGAGACTTGAGAACACGTTAATAGCAATCTACTCTTCAATCATTATGTGTCCACAGTGGTGAGACACACATTCTACATTGTGCACCTCATAAATAAGGCCATAGCTCTGCTGTACTCTACCCTTATCACACCACTAATTGAGTACAATTCTCCCTTCTGTCTGTACCTCACCAAACACCTGCAGCAACTGCAGGAAATGCATGGGTTTGTGATCTGGATAATCCAGGACCTCCAAACATGACATACATGGAAAGATTGAACGACCTGTCAGTGTACTCATTTTCATGCAGGCTGCTGATAGGGGCCTAATGCCTGGCCTACAGAGCAGTCTCAGACCCTGCCCTACTGGAAATGCTGGGCATCTGCAAATCAAATTGGACAAGAATAACTTGCTCCAGGGATCTCAACCTAGCCTGTGATATAAACTATACATGCTAGGGAGACAGATATAAATCCCAGCAATAGACAATCCTCTGTAACAAGCTCCCACTGCATTAGAAGCAATGATCTTCAATGGCCCTATACAAGCACAACCTTGACAACTGGATGGGTGATTGTAAATTCACTCCTGGGGTGGCACCTATATCCCTCATGGACAGGGTCAGTCAGTGCTCATCACAAAATCACTCTTCTAACAATGACCATTTAACTATGCTTAATACTCAGAGCTCATCACAAAATCACTCTTCTAACAATGACCATTTAACTATGCTCAATAAGGGTACTAGTGTTTTTAGACAGCTAGGCTTGTAAACACCCTAGGGCCATTAGACTAGTAACCTCCTATAAAGCTATGAAGCTAGGAACCTATGCAGGCCACCCAACATCTTCTCCCCAACATTGTCTGCTGATGTCATCCACTATAAGTTGACCTGCAGTCTTGTAAAAGTCAAACTTGTGCCGTGGGGCTTGCATAAAGTACTGAGTTCTGCAGCCTGTGTACCTAGATAGGTAGGGGTACTGTTCTCACTGCAGTCAACTGAGTGTGTGTGTCTTCACATAGCAGCAGAAATGTTTGTCCTACAGTTACTGCTTCAGTGCCATTAATTAACAGTATTTTGATACTTGCACATGTGTACACATCCATTTCATGCAGGCCTACCAACCTCTTCTCTCTAACATGGCCTGCTGATAGCATCCACTATAAGTTGACCTGCAGTCTTGTCACTGTCAGACTTTTGTACCTTGGCGCTTGCATAAAGTACTGAGTTCTGTAGTCTGTGTACTTAGGTAGGAATTCTGTTCTCAATGCAGTCAACTGTGTGTGTGTGTGTGTGTGTGTGTGTGTGTGTGTGTGTGTGTGTGTGTGTTTGTGCTCTTGCTTGACATTACAGAGAGCCTTTTACACCAGTATGTGGGACACTGTTATTGCCATATTCTCCTCAACAGACACCATACCTCTGAACCTGGAAACATCTGGACAAAGCCCCATGAAAAGTAGGTACAACTGGCCAAAATTCTGGATGCTTATGATTAACATAACATTTACATGCATAAATATGTAATCCTGCCCACTCCAAATGGAATTGTGGGATACGAACATTCAAACCTAATTTGAAAAACAGACAAAATATTAAATAATACAAAATATAACCAGATCCAGAACAATTGTGTTTTATTCATATTAACATTTGAACTTGTAACAAATATGTATAAAACTAAAATGCAATTTTATTTTATAAACCAACTCTGTGCTGTGTAGAAGTGCACAATAACTACACAAACAGACATTACACAGTAACAGAAGTGCAATATTGTTAATGGCCACATCACAAATGTACATACAATGAGTAAAATATGAAACAATTATTAGCAGCTTACTAACAATTTCAGCTACAAAGCTCACAGGATGGTTAAAATCTGTTACTTTATACTTACAAAAAGTTAGTTTGATGACGTCATATAATTCTGTATTATTTTCCGTGACAATACTTAAAAATTCAATGTTGCTCATTGTTCTCCACTGAAAGGATCTGTCACAGATTCATTGTTAAGAATATTTTTAAGTCTCAAAATGAGGAACTTTATTTATTTATTTATTTATTTATTTACATTTGTTGACCAGGAGTGTCCGAATGGACGTAGGTTCATTTTCAGAAGAGGCCCGGGGAGAAAAGTTCCACAGTTAAAATAAACAGACAGTTGTTACACTGGATTACATAGTGATTAACAATTTAACATAGCAATTACTTACAACATATTTACAGATGAAGAACATAGCACATCAGTAGACAACTAGAATCTTTATCTGTAAAGTACATAACAGACATTAACAAATGTTACAATAAGAAGTTCCTGCTGTATAATAAGTACTAGGCTTACGAGCATCTGAGCTTGCTATAATCAAGGTAGTTAGTGGAGTGGAAAGAAAGGTAGTGGTTGGATGGGGTGGGTGATATTAGAGTGGGAGTTGCAAGAGCATAGCCAGCATGTTTTTAGGTGCGCTTTTAGTAAAGTTTTGAAGTGGGTGCATGATGGTATGGAGGTAATTGTGGGTGGGAGGGAGTTCCATAATTTGGCTATGGTGCAAGAGAATAGTGCTTCACCAGCAGAGTTATTGGCTTTAGTGATCTGCAAGTGATTTTTGTTGCTGGATCTTAGTGGTCTGGTGGTGCGATAGGGTTGGAGTAGATTCTGGAGGGATGGGACATTTAGTGGATGGTTTACTAGTTTGTGGGCGAGTGAAAGTTGATACCATTGAAGGAGGTGAGGGAGTTCAAGCCAGCCCAGTTCAGCAAGTGAGAGACAGTGGTGACTACGGTAGGATGCCCTGTGGCGAATTTGGCGATTTTGTTGTAGCAGGTCTCTAGCTTGTTTAGATCGCATTGCCTTAGGTTGGTATATATTGGAGAGGCATAAAGTAGGGTGGAGATAAGGTGGAAATTTGCTATTGAAATCTTTGCTGCTTTGGTGAGAAGCTGCTTATTTCTGTATAACACTCCTAGTTTTTTGTGGACTTTTTTTATGGTCATGGATATGTGAATGTCAAATTTTAGTTTATTGTCTATTTCCACTCCTAGCAATTTGGTGTGTTCATTTGGGTATATAGTGGTGTTGTCTTTTGCTGTGATGTTAAAGTGAGAGTTGTTTTGAGTATGTTTGGTGGGTTGGAAGATGAATAGTTTAGTTTTGTTTGGGTTGAGTATTAATCGGGCATCGGATAACCAAGTTTTAACAGAGGAAAAGGCTTCCTGTGTGACTTTTTGCTGTTTGGGTAGGGACTGAGCTGAGCAGAAGATGGTTGAGTCATCTGCGTATTGTATGAGTGTGCCATGTTTGGTGGCAGAGGCTAGATTATTGGTGAAAACAGAGAAGAGTAGGGGTCCAAGGATGGATCCTTGGGTAACCCCTATGGAGACAGGTAGTTAGGAGATATGTCATTCTGCCATACAGCAGATTGTTGGCGGTCAGACAGTTAACTTTGAAACTGGTTGGTGACTGATTGATAGAAGGATAGGTTATTGATGACAGAGATAAATTGTTTATGTGGGACCATGTCAAATGCTTTAGATATGTCTAGGAAAGTAGCAGAGGAGAAATAGCCATTGTTTTTATGCTGAAGGATGGTGTTAGTAAAGGAGAGTAAGGCAGTGGTGGTGCTATGGTTTGGTCGGAAACCATGCTGAGTATTGGAAAGGAGGTTGTTAGTAAGGAGGTAGACTGAGACCTGAGAGTGTATGCATCTCTCTAGTATTTTGGAGAGTGGAGAGAGAATAGCTATGGGGCGGTAATTGGTTATTTCTGTGGAGTGTCCACTTTTGTGGAGGGGAATTATATGTGATACTTTCCACAGTGTGGGAACATAACTTTCTGACAGAGATCGGTTAATCAAGATGGATACTGGGTAGGCCAGAGCATCAGCTGCGATTTGTAGGTATTCACTTGGGAGGTTGTCTGCTGCTAATTTGGTGGGCTTAAGTTTAGTTAAGAGTTTTTTTATGTTGGAGGTAGAAGGAGGTGGAACTTTCTTTGTAATGAGGTACACATGAGAGTTAAACACAGATTGCAATGCACATTTTATTACTATTTGTACACTGGGTAAGTAGACTGGTCTAGTGTCCCTATTCAGCCACCTCAACTCAAGCTAAAAGCTCAAAGAGCAGAAAACAGCTTACCGTCTTTAAATTAACAATATTATATACAAAATGAGTACATAGTAATACTGAATGTACATAAACTAACATAGTGCAATTTGAAAAAAATGCAAAATGCAAGCAAGCCAAGATATGCACAAAATATATACAGTGAGATCATATGGTACATAAACTCCTAAATATATGTGAAATGTTTGGAGCTTTTCTCCTTAGGCCTTCTCTGAAAATGGGCTTCTACCAAGTCAGACTTCCTTGTAATTAAATGTCATTAAATAAATAAATAACTGCAGAAGGCCGAAGTTACTAAATAATGACATACATTTGAGTTTCAGACATATCCTTTGGAACATGCAAGCTAATACAAAACCTGTTATTCTAACAACATTCTAAATTTATAAGAGCAATACTTAAAACCTGTCTTTAGTTTTGTGTCTTTGTCTCCCAGTTATTTAAGGCATTATCCAGATTTCTTGTGTTAGGAAGCTGATGTCTCTTGACAGTTTATATTGCCTGTCCTCCCTCCTCCAGCCACTGCTTTTTATTTTCAAGTTTTTATTCTCCTTCAGCTACTTAAAGACAAGTTTTTACCTTCCTAAATCTCACTAAAGAAGTTTTTTCTAATCAAGCTTCTGTAGTATATACTTCTGTGGAACCCTGTCCATAACCAACTCATAATCTTTCCTGTAAGGGTTATCTTTTTCCACTATTTCCTGTACACCATTTCATCATGATAAGGCTGTTTCCTAACCTCTTGTTTTAGCTGCATAGGCTGTTTCATCCATGTTGCTTTCCGTCCTCTACTTAACACTTCCCTCTAAATTTTCATACTCATAGTTTCCACAGTTTTCTTCCTTATCATCTATGCTATTCTTCTTTAGTCTATTCTGTTGCATTCAAGAACCACTGTCTCAGTTTTCTTTCTAGTTACAGGAATAATTAATAATCAGAGTCACTCAGTAGGCAAGGGGAGATTAAGGGGCTCAAACACAAGACTACAGGATGAAGCTTGTTAGCAGCACATAGTTTTAAAAATATGGGCTGAAATGCATTATTTTTCTAAAAACTAGGCAGTATTCCAGAATATGGCTGACCAAAATAGCGGGTTTGTCCAGGACACTTTTCAACCACTACCTGGGTCATAAGGCAAGGCAAAACAAATACATTACAGTGCACAACTAAGAATAGACAAGGAAAATGTAAGAAAAAGTTCCAAAATCAAGAATATAAACAATAATTTAAATAACTGTACTCAACCTGTAACTCAGAATGGCAGTCTTTATTTATACAAGTTACACTTTTTCACTAATCAATGCAAAGACCTCATTACAGCTTGTAACAGCCATGGTGTCTCCTTAACAGAATCTTTTGACGGGCCTGCCACTTACATGTGACACACTTTTCAAGCTGCTGTTTCGAGAATAGCAGACAAAGAAATGTCCAAAAATCAAAAGCATTTTCTAAAAGTATTTGCTTAAATTTATTACAAAGGTAATGTTATATTGTGCGATGTCTAAAATTCTCACCATTTCAATACAAACAAAACACATCTTTACAAGAAACAGTGCACCATTCTTTAAACAAAACTGGGACTAGTAGAGGACTGACAGAAATCACTATAAACAGATATCCAGCAATATGAAAATAGCACAACACAGTTCATGAAAAGGATAACAAAAAAGTGCACAGATTGAGGTGAATCAAGGGTGCATGTACAAAGAGTAAACTTGTATATCTGTTTTTGTGTCTTGAACCTATACCTCAGCACAATGAGCACAATTCTCAAACCATACACTGACTGCCAGACTGTTAACAGGTCTGACCTGACAAAACAAAGAAAGTAATGACTTGCACACAAAACTCCTGTACTACCACCATAACATAATAAATATATTTTATTTGGGTATATACCATAAGCATGAAGTTAAGAGATGCCCACACATGAAAACTACTACTTGGTTCATCTATAATTCAATAGATGGCAAATATACTTCACTACAAACATCACTTTGCTTCACTGCATTGATTTAAGTCCCCTTAGAGACTGTAACCAAGAGAACCCATTAATTTAATTTCCTGAAGGCAAGTCATAGTGGGCGCTTGTGAAGGAAAACGCTTCTTTAAAAATCAAATGCATATGAAGGACTCAATTCTCTAATGTCATTCCTGTAACATTTTATGCTTGAAACTGGAGTCATTTGGAACATTTATGCTAGAAAAAGCCCACCCACTTCTGAATTTTGCCTGTTATGGAATTTTTGTCACCTCATCCACTGCAAACTCATTTCTTCCATGTGCTCTCCGTAATGCTGACTTACGCCAAATAATAAACATGTATGAGTGGCCAAAGCATTCTCAAAATATTCTGTGTCATCAGATAATTAGAAACCATACAAGCCACCCTGGCAGATATGTACTTTCTTACTCTTACTTTGAGGAGAAAACAAATTTCCCTCATCTTGTGGACAGCAGACAAGGGTGGGTGTGCAGTGGCTCAGTCTCATTCTGCAGTCTGCAGAAGTTTGCTAGCTGCTGTTGTACTGCACAACTAGCTTTTCTATTTTCTTCTATTGCCAAACTTGCCATCCCATCCTAGTATATTGGTATATCACTTATCCATTAGTCCTTTCCTCCTCTTGGCATCACTGCCTGTTGTAACCACATTGGCGTACGGAAAAAGGTAAACACAAGCAAACTCAGAAAGAGTATACACCCCTTCGAGCCCTCAGCCAAATTCTGACAGGCTGGCAGTCTGCCTCATGAAGGTGATGTTATCACACATACTCCTGTATGTGATGATGTCAGCAAAAAATTCACCAAAATAAAAAAAATTGGAAAAAATGGAAAATTGGAAATTAAAGGGACCAGTTGGAAATGTGTGGCACCCCATTAGTTTGACCTCAAAACCATTAAATACCAAGGAATTTGGTATGTTTCAGAGGTATGACAAACACTGTTGGTAAGGTGTTATCTGAGACACTCCAAGATAGACTTGAGCTGTGGTGCTTGCCTTAAATACAGCTGTCTATGGCATGTATATATGCCATGCACACCAGTCAACTAACCTGTATTGCTCATAATGTCACATACAGGTATAACAGTGTCCCTCCTAACACCTCCAGCAGATGTTACAGTGCCAGACAACTGTGCGTTATTACCCTTGTAGAGTGAATACATATCATAATAGTTGTAGAAGTATGTTTGTGCAGAATCATCTCTGATTACTCTAAATCACATATGTTAAGTAAGAGGCATGGATTACTGGTGGCATTATTCTGATATTGTCCATGATTGCGGTTTGTCCTTTTAATATTTTCCATGAGCCTTTACCTATGGCCCACTTGCTGGAAACCTCTGCAGAGATTACAGTCATATTCACTCAAATCAGTTTGCACAGTTTCACAATATGTACCCTACCCCAACTGCATGTCAAATGCCTGATAGATGAGCTCTGCATTATTCATGTAAGAATGATTCCTTGTGTGACAGCAACATATTACACATTTCCACTATGCAGTCCCTACTGTACTATATAGATATGTGATTGGCGTGGCTGCTACAGTCATCTTTCATTGACATACCCTTATCTGCTGTACATTAGGTTGTTCACCTGTCTTCTTTCCCTGTGTTCATTCCTACAATTCATCTGTGTGTCCCTATTCAATGCACACACTTCTTCTGAGTGTTTACATTGCATAGCAGTCCATATACTGTTACAGATCATTTGCACAGCTTCAGTACAAAATGCCTAGAATGGGATATCACAATACTCTGTACTGTAGATACAGTGTCCTGTGCTGTGTTTGGACCATTAATTATATGCTCTGTATACTATAGCATACATACCTCTCAACTGTCCAGATTTTCACAGAATGTCCAGATGTGTTCCTTATCAATTTTTTTTTAGCTTTCTGTCATCACTGGGATGATCTCAGGACTGATGTGACTCAATATTACACAAATTTAAAATTCATACTTCAAATCCTTCAGAACATGTATCTTAACATAAACCCCTGGTTATTCTATTTCTATAGAGAAAATATGTCAACTATGTCCATATTTCTGGGTCATTGCTCCCCCATTATGTTGGCTTTTGTTGTGATGCATTGAACTAATAGATTGACAGCCATCTGTGATGTCCTGGCGATCATTGTGGCCGCCATAGGTTCATACGCTCATAGGTTGGTACTAGGCTATCGGGCCTAGGGCCTATACAAGCCTAGCCATAACAATTCCCTGGCTATTTCTTCCCACACTATTTACTTCCCTGGACCCCTGTCTAGCAGAGCGACTGACGTGATCCCCAGGGTGAATTTCCTTTCTCCCGTCCAATTATCAAGGTTCCTTTTGAAGAGGGCCAAAGAGGCGCTCTGCTTGACATGTCAGGGCAGTCTATTCCAGAGTCTGGCAAGTCTCTGGGTCAGGAACCTAACCCTCCAGCATGTTTTGTTTATTATGATGACAAGGTTTAGATCCCTGGAGTGTGTGGCTCTGAGGGATTGGGATTTCTTTAAGTGTAGCATGTCCAACAGCTCTGGGTTTGACATGACCTTGTATGTTAAGCAGAGATCACCTCGGAGTAGACAATATGCGCCAGAGTATAGCTGGAGTTTTTTAAGGTGGTCAGCATAGGGCATCTGCTTTAGGCCTGTGATTCTTTTAGTGAAGTATTTCTGTGGCCTTTCCAGTTGTTGCAGAGTGCAGTGGGACACTGACCTCCTTTTCTTTGGATGAAAAGCCCTTAGTGATGACTTGTGCCACATACAAGGATTTCCTGACTGTTGTGGCGATGTGATTATTGAAGGTGAGACCACTGTCCGCCTGTGTCCCTACGTCTCTTATCACACTTTCGGTGTTTAGTGTACTGCCACCTATGTGGTAATTCATGGTTACATGTTTTTTCCCAAAGGGGATAACTATACATTTCTTGGCATTGAGCTTGAGCCCATGGCTCTGGCACCAAGCATCTGTTTCTGTAAGGCCCTTTTGTAGAGTATCAACATCATTTGGGGATTCAGTAATGGCTCCGTGTTTGCAGTCATCTGCAAACTTTGTTAGCCAGAGTCCCTTAGTGTTGGCCTGTACTTCAGAGAAGTAGAGGCCAAACAAGAGAGGTCCCAGGACTGAACCCTGAGGTACTCCACTTGTCACTTGTCTGGAACTGGATTTGGAATCAGCTACTTTTACAGTGTGGGTTCTGTCAGTAAGCCAGTTGGCAACCCATCGAGTGACGTAGGGATTACTGCCCAGCTTAGTAGGTTTATCTATGATTCCAGAGTGGGGGATGGTGTTAAAGGCCTTGGCGAGGTCCAGATAGGCTGTGTGGACTGTCTTACCCTCGTCCATGGCTCTGGAGACTGATTTGAAGAAGTCAATCAGGTTCAGGAGACAAGATCGGCCCTTCACGAACCCAAAACTCAAAAATACAGACCTTCATTGCTGTGATTTAAACAGGAGTGATATCCATGTTTACTTACATGGCTTCCTGGCTGGGAATACTGTTGCAAGCCATGAAACCTTACTTAAATGTGGTGCACAGTATGGATATGCTTCGAGTGCTGCTGCTGGCCACATACCACCGCGCACAGATGTAAATTCCATATAGGCTTTCATCAAAGCCTACATGGAGTTTATTGAATCTCGAGTTATATCTATAGTATAGTTTTATATTTTTTGGACAAACAGCAGCTTCAGAAAAAATGTCATTATTGTCATCACAGAATGCTTTTTTCTTTTCTTTAACCTTCTGAGATACCATGTTACACTTTATAATTAAAACATTTAAGAAATCCTGGCTTTGTTTCTTTTCAGCACTTGATTTTGAATCATCTTCTTTAGTATTTAGTTTTCCTGGGAATTTCAAATTATTTTTTCTGGAATATGTTACAGGCTTCTGATATGCCATGTGTGTAGTGGTAAGCTTTATCAAAGAAAGTTGTTATCCACATGTCAGTGGGCAACACAGGCGTGAAAGTCTATGAAATGTTGCTAACAGCTGGGATGGTAAGTGAAAAGTAGTGTCTGCAGCTAATAAATTAGAAGCATTACTATGTATTCATCTAATCTGACATAATTTCTGTCACAAACAAGGAAGATTTTTGTGCATTTCTGTTTAGGAAAAATACCGCTGTGAAGAAATATATGAAAATAATAAAAACAAAGCAAATAAATAAACAAACAAAAAGATGATAAAATCCTCCTGGCACTTTGGTCAAAGCCTACAAGGGATACAGACAAATGCATTAAGCAAAGTATATTAAGTTAAAGCCAACACAGATGAGATAGAACTTTTACAAACAATTAAAATTAATAGAAGCCTCCAATAACATTCAGGATTCCATTTATCAGACTTCAAAGTCCTACATTTTATTACATACATAGCCTTCTTTTCCACTCAGTCTGTTTGCTTCATTAGTTCCCAGTATTTCATACAATATTCCATAGAATGTTAAAGATGTGTTTTGTAAACCTGAAACATGAAAACCATGTGCTCAGACAAATGCCTATGTTCACATCTGAGAGGTTGGTAAAGAGGCAGAGCAATTAGCACTGCTGACTTGCAGGGCTTCGTTCTCCAGTGTTGTTGTCTGTACATACTGTATACTGCACAGTCTCCCTGTTCCTGTTTGGGTTTCCATTTAGTCTTCTGGTTCCATAGCCATTCCAAAGATACACTGAAGAAGAACTGACAATGCTCTGAACTGTAAAATCACAAAAGTAAACACATAGGTAGCTAGATGATCGGTAGATGGATAGACAGCCAGATAGATAGCTACAGAAAGACAGATAGGTAGATAAATAGCTAGATAGATAGCTAGATAGATAGATAGAAATGTAAAAAGGCAACATGAAATAAACTTTTTTTGTAAAAAGGTCATGACACCTCAGTGTTTATTTTCAGAAAGAGCATAAACTAACGAAAACAATATCACAATTTAAAGAAAGAATTTAACACATTAACATATCACAAACTGTAATCAATTAAACACCAAAAGCATCTCATAGTAGAGGTGTAACAAACATAAAAAACTCATACAGATAATATTACCCTGAGCTTCATGAACAATAGTGTAGGCTTTGCTCAAAGCCTACACAATGTTTACAAGTTAGCGTGATGTTCAGCAGCACTAACCGCAAATGCACGCTGCTCATCACACTTACATGAATGCACATGCATTTTCCTGGCCAGCAATAGTGTTGACAGCCATAAAACGTATTGGGCAGCATGAGCACATGCTACAAACAAACAAGCTAGCCTATGGGCAAACCTGTTAAGTGTGATCATGTGACCAACACAAAGAACTACACAAGGCACATAATACATGTAGTAACATTCAGGGAAAGTGTTCTGAGTGCAATATGCACATTAATGAAACATATGAATACGGAAATATGTAACAGAGGAGGGCAAATGGCAAGGGCAACTACAATAGAAGGGTTACCAGACAGAGAAAGTGTATTGAGGATAATGTGCTCAGAAATGAGATGTTTACAGAAATACATAAGAGGGAAGGGTAAATGTTTTAACTATATTAAGATGAATGATTTAAAGGTGCTTGTCTTACAAAGATAATTGTGTAGTAATACAATTGTGCAATATGTATGCCATAATAATTAATGGTGGTCACACTTCCTGAGCAAATATAGGTAAATAAAAGCAGATACTATATTATAAGATGTAACAGTTAAAACAAATTAACATTGTAACAGAGGGGATTACATGAGATATGAATGTCATTAAAATGCCGAGTTGAGCTGACAGCAAGGACTGTGAATACATTATTGTACATTTGCATAAAATACATTTTGTCAATATAGCATGTTGGAAAATATGAATGGCTCAGAAGCCACAATCTCCTTTTACAAGCATCTAACCCATGTAAATAGTGTCAAAACTGACCTGTGTATGCCAAAGAAATAAGCCTAGCACATGATCGAGGAGGATCCCCTTGAAGGGAATTATGCATCTCAAAATGCTAATGGCTATACATCCCATATGTAGGTTTGTGTGGTGTTACAAATGTGGTAGCAGAGTGTGACATACGTAATACATTTACATAAGGCACTCCTGTCTGACATAGTTATTGTGTAGACAGATAATAAAAGATGCAAACACCCCACTATGATGCAATGTTTTCCACAGAACTGTGTACTGTCAGCTTTGCCACAAGAGGTAGCAATGGATATTATCACAAACAAATTAAATTAATGGGTGAATTAAGAAAGGATCCCCAATAATGAATGTCATAGCAACATGTCAGACTGATGGGAATTAATTGAGTGTGCTCATGTGCATAAAATTATGATCAGTCTTATATCAATTGTCATTGGTCAAGGAAGGTTTCTCTGTATTTTATACACATACCACCCAAGACCTGGAACACACTCGTTTATGCCACAGTACTCAATGCATGTGCTACAGTACCACTCTCACCATGACATTGGCAGAACAAATGTCCACTGCCTTGAAATCCAAAGCTACATTTACATCTGTTCATGTAACCTATCAAGAGATAATACTGATGTGATTGAATGGTTGTTGTGTGATGTCTGTATGGTCACACAAAATGATTCCCTATGATAGAACTGAACATTAAGCTCTACAATTCCTCCATCTCGCAATATGGTTATTAATCACATCTGCCAGAGTAGAACTGTTATCGCAGCTGCTGAAATCCACCTATGTGATGTCATTAAATCAGCTGTACTTTATTTGCCCATAATTTTTATCTGATAAAATGGATGGGGAATGCCTCTGCCACTCTATTCGTACACATTAGAATTGAGGGTGATGCCATTCCTGCAGAATAGTTAAAGACCCAAATCCTTACAGTCACTTAATGCTGCCTTGGAACACTTGTCTAAGCACTGAGAAACTCAATGCCATAGTGGGATCAATGAATGTGCCATGGTATAAGTACAGTATCAACTTTCATATGTGTGGCTCTTTAAAAGCATTACATCACATGTATGATCAGATCAAAATGTGTCTTTGTAATTACCTGGAAAAAATCTTGCTTTATGCCAGACAACACTACACTGCCTGATGCTTGGTATACCCAAATACACCTGTGGCCCCCTGCTGTTGTCACTGTGACAGTAGGACAACAATTATATACAATGTGGATAGAATCCTGTTTTATACACTGCGGTGGTGGTGCTGCGGTAGCGTTGTCACCTCACAGTTAGATGTTGCCCGTTCGATTCTCAGTTAGAGCGTCTTCTGTGTGGTGACATGCATGAACGGGCGTTCCTTCGTTGAAGGTTGTGCGTTAGGCCCAGCAAGCCAGCACGTAAAACTCTACTGCCAATCATTAGCGGACTGGAGTTCCGCTGTGGCAACCCCTAACCGGGAAAATCCGAAAGACACAGACAAATTGGAACACATGCTTTACTTAAGCAACAACATACATTACATCATCTCATGTCCTCAGTCCTGTGAAGGGATCTCACTAAAACTAGCATGGAAGGACAATCTATTCAAATAACAGCATCAGTCTTCAATGCAGCCTGTTGAAAGAAAATTTAGATTAAACCCTTGTAAGAGAAAACAGCATGTATACATGAATATAGGACATGTGGATGATAAGACTGCTAGCAATATGACACTGACTGTAAGGGACAACATTGGGATTTGAGCTATATGTCTAACATCACAAGCTAATGGAGGCTTGCTAAGCACCACTCAAGATTTATTTTACAAAAGTGTCAGTGCATATTTCAATGGATGACATCACCATTGCATATTGCTTTGATGTTTCTGCTAAAACCTGGCTACACAAGCACACTGTATAGATATACATCATCATGCCTCTCAACTTCTTAAAGCAAGAAATCTGGACAAAGCCATAAATGAAAGGGGCAAAGGACCAAAAATAGGGACAATTTTTAAATATTGCTTTGACAAACTTAGGAAGATGATAGAATAACAGGTTTTGCATTAGCATTAATTTTCTGAAGGATATGAAGTCTGAAACACAAATGTCTGTCATTATTTTCTAATGTCAATCTTTAATTATTTGCTAGTAATTTGCCAGAAAACCACAATTTTATGAAAAATGGACCAGAAATATGAGGCAAAAATCTGGATATTCTGCAAAAATCTGTACAGTTGAGCAGTATGTTCATATATATATTTGCAGCCTGTTCTGCACAGTAAGAGAAAGAAACACACACTCACAGAAGACAGTCAGTCCTTTATACTCCTTATCTATCTACTGACATAGTCTACATGGAAGTGTATCATAAATATGTACCACAGGAGAAGTCTGACTACATTTGAGCTACACTTCATCTTTGAAGGGATGACATCAGCTGTATTATGCAAAGGAGATCTGTATGCAAAAATGACTTCTGCAATCATGTGGGATTCTAAATGTTGTTAATATTAAGAGGTATAATAGGATCATAGGATCATAGGAGATTACTAGGCTATCAACCCAGAGGTCATTTTAAGCCTAGCCATTTCAATCCAATGTAATACCGTAGAGGTACTAGTCAATACCCAAGACTGCATTTTGCATTTAGCAATGACTGCCCATGTCCAGGAGGGTTGTGGGTGCTATCCCCAGTAAGAAATTATGGTACCCCATCCACTCATCAGGGTTCTTCTTGAACAGTGTCATAGAGGTGCTCCATTTCACATGAATTGTAGCCTGTTCCAAAGACATGGCAGTCACTGGGAAATAAAGCTGTCCTTCCAGCATGCCCTATTTAAGTCACAGGCCATATATAAGTGGAACAGGTAGCTCTAGACTCATTTGATTTATGGACATGCTTACTGCATTAGGTTTGGGTTGCTCTGTAGGCCAGGCATAAGTCTCCCCTAAGAAGCCTCTATGATATGGAGTATAGTGACAGGGATTTTAGTCAGTCCATGTAAGCCACATGTTGGAGGCCCTTGTTCTTCTTTGTTATAAACTTCTGAGGTCTCTCTATTTGCTGTAGATGCTTAGTATGGTACATACCGAATGGAGCGTTATACTCAATTATGGGTCGGACAAGTGTCGATTATGGAGGGGTTATAACTTGTTTTGCTCTCTAGGTGATGCCTTAACTAATCAAGTGAGCTATGTGGAAAACTTTCCTTACAATGGTAGATATGTGGGGGTCAAAGTTAAAGTCACAGTAAACCTGTGATCCCAGGTCCCTTACCACGTCTTGGGTACTTAGGGTATTGTTATTGATTTGATAGTGTGAGGGGATTATTTGTGCCAAAGGGAGTGATGATGCATTTCTTTGCATTCAGTTTGAGATCATGACTAATACACCAGTTGCTGGTCTGTGTGACACTATCCTGAAGTATACTGACATAATTTGGGGATTCAATGATTGCACCTAGTTTGCAGTCATCTTCAAACTTGGTCAGCTACAACCCTTTAGTTTTGACCTGAACTTCTGAGAAGTATATTACAAACAGTAGGGGGGCCAGCACTGACTCCTGTGGTACCCTGCTGGTAACAGGTTGCTGGTTGATGTGGAGTCATCCACTTTGATAGTGTGTGTCCAGTTTGTGAGCCAGTTGGCAACCCATCTTATAACGAAGGGGTTTACATTCAGTTTGCTAAGTTTATCAGTAATGCCTGAGTATGGGATCATGTCAAAAGCCTTTGCAAAGTCAAGATATGCTGTGTGCACAGATTTGCCCTCATCAATGGCCTTGGCCATACTTTCAAAGAAATCCACCAAATTTAACAGGCAGGATCTGCCCTTCATTAAGCTGAATTGGAAAGGATCCAGGGTTTGGAGGTCACTCATGTCTTTATATATGAGGTCCACAATGATACATTTCATGGCCTTACAAATGAGGCTAGTCGGGCTTATGGGTCTGTAATTCTCTGGGTCTGTTGCTAGGCCACCTTTGTGCAGGGAATAACTATAGCTGTTCTCCATTCCACAGGAACAAACCTGGTGGTTAGGCTACAATTTAAAAGGGTACTTAGTGGTGATGCTAGTTCATATTTTAGCCTCGAACTCCAAAGAAAACTGACAAACCACTTAACAAAACAAAAAAAATGGAAACTGTTTCTTGTATGTTAGCACTTTCGTCAAGTTTAATAACTCAACTTCTTCAGACAAACAGAACAACCATATCAGATACACTTAAATACCAAATACAAAATCACATGATCAAGGGTAAAAGTCATACGACCAAGCAATGTTAAACGTTTAAAGTGACCCCATTACTTTTCTAAGAAATATTTTTGAATGCATATCAAGTTAAAAAATACCATCCACTCTCTGAAAAAAACATTTAGCATCCTCATTTTTTAAAACAAACATAAACAAAAATACACAAATAATATAAAATTATAAACTATTCAATTGTTTATAGAGAATTGTATTGACCTTGATTTATTGAATTATTTCTCTATGCCAGCCCCTCAGATTCCAGTGATTTTCGGGATCCCAAAAGTTCACAAAGATTTAGTAAATCCTCCTTTCTGGCCAATTGTGAATGGTAGGAATTCCATTATGTACCCCCTAGCTAAGTTTGTAGATAATTTTTTGAAGAAGTATGTAGTGAAAGAACCTTATATTTGCAAAGACTCATGGTCCTTCTTGGAGAACATCTATAGTATAAATTTCAAACCTGATTTTAACTTTGCTACTGTAGATGTGAAGGACCTTTATACTGTAATTCTGCAAGATCTAGGAATTGAATGGGTGAGCCTACTTTTAGCTAAGAGGGGTGTTAGTAACACTAATGTTTCCCTTATACAGGAATTATTGGATATTATTTCGAGCAATAATTTCTTTTTGTTTGAGGGTAAATATCATTTGCAGAAAAAGGGTGTAGCCATGGGCTCCCCAGTAGGGGCCAGTTTGGCTAACTAAGTTATGGCTTACTGGGAGAGTGAATTTGTATTTAATAATAATCTCTTTATTCAGCACATTTTTTATTACACCAGATTTTTGGATGATATTTTTATTATATTTAAGGGTGGACATGATTTATTTGTTGAATTTATTGAATACTGTAATAGAACAACAGAATTTCTAACATTCACCCACACATTCAATACAGAGAGGATAACATTTTTAGACGTGGACTTGTCTAAGGATAGACAGAATAGATGTTATAAAGCAAAGATCTATAGAAAGGAGACATATTCAAACTCCTTTTTGCACTTTACTAGTGCTCACCCTTGGTATCAGAAAAAAAATGTTGTGAAGGGACAGCTCATAAGAGCAGCCAGAATGTGCACTACTAATTTTGATTCCATGACTGAATGTGACTTGTTAGTCCAAATGTTTTCAAAGAGAGGCTACCCGACACCCTTACTCGAAGAATTGGTGAATGAAGTTCAAAGGAAAAGGAATGTAGGTTATTTCAAAGCTATCTTGGGTGCTGGACAATGCATGATAGAAAATGGCGGTACAGTGAGTGATGATAGCCAACAAAGTAAAATAGTAAACTATCCCTTGACTTTTATAACCCCTTATAATTTTGATGCTGGCAACATTAAACACGTCTTGATTAAGAATTGGAGTGTAATAGCATCAGAGGGGTCCTTAGTGAATAAACTAGGTGCTAACCCTAAATTTATTTTTAGAAGAGCTCAAAACCTGAAAGGGTTATTAGAATTTAAAAATTTGGGACCAGCAAGGCAACAAGCTATGTTTAAATGTGAGGCATGTGCCTGTTGTAAGCATATGGATGTGAGTTATACATACACACTGAAAGGGAGAAAGTATACTTGTAAGGGCAAGTACAACTGTAATTCCAGTAGAGTGGTGTGTTTAGCCCAGTGCCAGTCTTGTCCTAGTTTTTATATAGGCAAGACTGACCGTAAATTAAGAGAGTGTGTGTATGAACACCTATATAATATTAGAAAAGGGAGGTTGGAAAGTGTTTTAGCTAAACATGTGATCAATCAGCCAGATCACTCATTTTTATTCAGAGTGATAGATCAAGTTGAGTATGATGAAAGGAGAGGTTCACATACACTAAGACTTGAGCAGTGCAAGTTAATTTGGCAGATTAGAGCACATGCCTATAATCAACCAGGATTAAATGATCTGTTCTATAGTCTGCATCCTGAAATTGAAGAGTTTGACTTGTTGAATAGTTTATAATGTTATATTATTTGTTTATGTTTTAAAAAATGAGGATGCTGAATGTTTTGTCAGAAGGCTGATAGTATTTTAAATGACTTGATATGCATTCAAAATTTTTTCTCAGAAAAGTAATGTGGTCACTTTAAAAGTTTAACATGGCTTGGTCATGTGACTTTTACCCTTGATCATGTGATTTTGTATTTGGTATTTAAGTGTATCTGATATGGTTGTTTTGTTTGTCTGAAGAAGTTGAGTTATTAAACTTCACAAAAGCGCTAACATACAAAACAGTTTGTTTCCATTTTTTCCCTCTTTTTTGTTTCATATTTAAGCCTGTTTTGAAGACAGCCTGGATGTCATCTGGTCCCATAGAGACTGTGTTCTTTGCCTTGTATAGGGCATTGAGGACCTGCTCTTCAAATATGTAAGGTGGGATGGGAGCATTTGGTGGAAGGCTAGTTGTAAGTTAGGAGAGGATTTGGGAGTGAAATTTTCACCAAACCTATCCGCTAGCAGGTTCGCTGTATTTGTGGGGTTAGTGTGTGTGATACCGTTGACCACCAGTTCTTATCATGCTTGGGTCCTATGTTTTAGGTTATGTACATAGCTGTAAAAGGCCTTATGATTATCTTTGGCAGTACTTGCTAGGTTTCTCTCAAATGAGCTCTAGGATGATTTTACAAGTTGTCTTATTTGTCTGTTAAGGCAGAGGAGTGTGCTTTTCAATTGTAGGGTCCTCGTCATTGTTTTCTTGGCCAGCAACTTTTTGCATTTATTGTAGAGTTTGTTGATGCTGGAAGTCCACCATGGCAGCTTGATTTTACTTGAGGCTCTGGCTTTGTTTCTATCTGGTACAGCAGAGTTTCTACACTTATGCAAGTGATTGTACAGGGCTTTAGTGTAAGCTTTGGCGGTGTCACCACTTTCAGCTTGGGGTGGGGCTTGAAATGCTTTTATACCTTCACCTAGGAGGGTATAGTTTGTCTTTGTAAAGTTTTTTAGTCTGATTTCACCCTATATGAGTTCTGGTGTTAGCATCAGTTTGAAGGTGACTGATTTGTGATCAGTTTTAACTAATGAGGGTCCAACAGTTGCAGCAGGGCACCTGTTTGACATGTTGGTGAGGACCAGATCTAGAATGTTTGTTCTTCTTGTCAGGGTATGGACAATTTGCTCTAGGGCTTTTGAATTCAGAAAGCCAAGGAACTTTTGTGCCAGCGAGTTTGGGCTACAGTAGGTTTCCCAGATAATGGTGGGATATTTGAAATCCCCCATAACCAGTGTGGTTGGTAAAATTTGGATTGTCTTCAGTTTGGTTAAGTAGGTTTCATGGGTGTCTTAACCCATGGAAGAGAATCTATAACTGGCTAGGACTTGAATAGGGGTCTTACCCACTGTAACCTGGACCTGGAGTAACTCTATAGAGTTGTCCAGTCTAACTAGTGAGGTGAATTTACCTCTAATATAGATTGAAACACCGCCTCCATTGGTTTTCACATGTTCCTTTTGTGGTTTAAAGGTATGGAAGGCATTGTAACCTTGCAGGGCCAGAGTACTATCTGAGGTCTTAAACTAGGTTTCTGTGACTGCACAGACATCTACATCTTCTAGTGATTGACATGCTTCCAGGGAGTGCAGTTTTTGGTTTAAGCTCCTAGAATTTAGCAGCATGAACCTTATTTTGTTCTGATTGGTTAATTTTACATCGGTAATGTTGATTATGAGACCTTACCTAAAAAAGGCATTACAGGGGAGACAAGAGCCTTTGCCAGCAGCCGAAAACCTAGGGTTGCCAGATGAAAAATGTCTCTGGCAAAGCAGCAAGATTTGTCAACCATGGCTTACCAGGCTGATAGAACTGGATTCCCTTGGAATGACACTAAAAACTAAGCCATTTATTGAAATCAATTATTTGTTGTTTATACTGTGGCATCATTCTAAGTGAGAGTAGTATGCTGCTCAAGGCTAGGGACATACCTGCCTGGGACACATACTCAGAGAGCTCAACCATGTCTCTCTTCATATAGTCCAGTGGTGTACATCTCAGGTCATTCACACCAACATGAACTATGACAGAATTATAACAGTATTTGTTGCTGAGAGACCTGAGTATATGCATGATTTGTCAAATCTTGTCACCAAACAGGCAGCTGACCGTGACTTTCCCCTTGTACAGCCAGGTGAGTGGCACATCTGTGTCACTCACTATTAAGTTTCCAATGACAAGAAAACTTGTTTTTTGAGTGTTATGCCTTATGGGCTTGGTGTGTGAGACACTGGTGCTACTATGTGTCATGGGTGTTGTGGAGACTGTGTTAGCTGTAGCAGACTTGTATTTTGGAGGTGTCTAGTGTTTCAGTAAGTTTTTTGAGAGAACCTCCATGTATGTGGAGTTACATGTTTAATGCATACTATGTGTATGAGTACTGGTATGTTTATGAGTAGTGGTACTATGTGAATATGTAGTGGTGAGTGAGTTGACAACCTTCTCCATGTTACTGTTTTGAGTGAGACAGAGCATGGATTCTAGGTTCTTGGTGTAAATACATTTCTCACACTCTGTACTAGACTGTGTTATTAGAAGAGGGTTGTCAGTGTACATAAGGCAATTGTTACACTGCCTCAAGAGACCCAAGTCAATAAGACTGGCAGGAGAAACAAGGGTAGTCCAACTGTTCATAATGCTAGGTTGAAAACTGTTGTTACTAGGGGTGACTTTTCAGAAATGATCATGGATGAGCTCTGTGAATGGATATTTCTACCTGGGTTTTAAGGGGAAATGTGTTGAATTTAATTGTCTGGCTTTTGCACACAATTGTGCAGCATTGCGCATTGCTGAGTGACACACAAACAAGCAGAAACCTGCTGAGATGCAGGGCCTAAATACCAGAAGCCAAAACATGAAAGAAAACTCTAACAAAATTAAAAAAGACTAATGAATATGCTTATTCCAAGCCCTAGACTGGCCTCTTCCAATCCAAGATGGCCTGGAAAATGTGCTCAGAACAAATAAACCACTATAAACAGTTCCAGAAGCAGCAAGCCTGGATATGGACTATGCTACAGCTACTAGCTACCCTAATTTCAGTGAGAAACACTAGAGAATATTTAAAACAGCAGAAAAATAACAGTGAGACACTGGAGAAACATTTAAAACAGCATAAACTCAGCCAGGAGGCACTAAAGAATTATTTAAATAGTTAACAGATCAGTTAATTAAGTACTGCTTGGTGGAAAAACTACAGCAGGCAGAAATGATAGCTTTAAAATAGTGCAAAATACCAGTAAATACTTAATAAACAGTGGAAACAACAATAAAGCTTGCTAAACAGTGAAAACAGCAATGACATTCAATTTACAGGCACAGTGTAGCAGGCAATTGCAGTACAACAGTGTAGTTTAGTACACAGTAAGTAAATATAGTATAAAAGTAGGCAGCAGGCAATAAAAACTGCAGGAAATAGTATAAATAAGCAAAAAAAAAAATAACAGGCAACTTATGTTTTATGGAAGCTCAGAAGCCTCTAGTTATCTGGTATCTCAGTTCAGAGGTGTGGCTGGGTGCCCACTTTAGTTCAGCTTGGTACAAACAAGCAGAAACCTGCTGAGATGGAGGACCTAAATACCAGAAGCTAAAACCTGAAAAAAACTCTATCAAAATTCAAAAGGACCAATGAGGATGCTGGCTTCCCTTTACCATTCTGGTGTCAATCACACACAATTCTCTCACAAAAGTGCAGATAGGCCCCTTCTATTCCAAGATGGCCTGGAAAATTTGGTATGCTACAGCTACTAGATACCTTAGTTTCAGTGGGAAACACTAGAGAATATTCAACACAGCAGAAAAGTAGTAGTGAGATACTTCTGCATCCATTTACATTCACACATACCCAGTCAGGACAGTCGGACTGGTGTATTTGAACTCCCTAGCTACTGACACAATCTACACACGTGTATTATAGGCATACACTGCAGAAGAAGTCTGACTGCATGTGAGCCACACTGCATCTTTGAAGGGGTGGCATCAGCTGTGTCATGCAAAGGAAATGTTTGTACAAAACTGACTTCTATAGCCATGTGGGATTCTAAATATTGTTGTTACTAAGAGGTGTAAGAGACTGCTGACTCCCTTTACATTCCCAAAGACATAGTCATAAGTTTCTCACTGCTGTATTTGAGCACCCTGCCTATCTATTGACACAAACCACATGTAAGTGTATTATAGGTACATGCCATAGGAGAGGTCTGACTTTAGAGAAATAAGAGTACAATTTTGAAATGATTACCTCATCAGTGGGTTGTGGACAGTATGTGTTTGTGGCCAGAGGGAAAAGGAGATGTGGGATTGATTTGACCATATAAATATTTCTCATGAATGGGAGTCAAAGGAACATAGCTGTTGAACTAATTCTTCAGTGATGCTATGACCCCACCATCACACAAGCCTAACTTAATCAATGTGACATTAGACCCCCCCAACCTATCTAGAAGGCACAGTACTTAATGCAAGAGCCATCTCAGAAGTCTGACTTCTACAGTGAGTTTTATAGAAGATGATATCAGTATTGGGTTGTACAGAAAATGATGTTTGGAGAAGGGGCTGATGCTGATGTGGACTCTCCCTACAGTGTCAAAGTTTCTCCAGACTGATGTTTCAGTGAGGACAGCAGTTTGTAAAGTCCGATTTACATGAGTACATACACAGCCCACACATGCACAAGTTGTCTGCTAAGAGAGTAGAACCCCCTACCCATCTAATTATGCAATCCAGAGGACACAGTTCTTAATACAAGTACCACCACAGAAGTGTGACTTCTACAGTGTGAGAGTGCATTTCATAGAGGTTAACATCAGTTTTGTTTTTGCAGTGAAGATGATGTTGGGAGAAGGGTCTGACACTGATATGGACTCATGCTGCTGTGTAAGTGTTTCTCCAGACTACTATTTCAATGAAGCCAGCAGTACATAAGGTCATATTTACACATCTTTCTACATACCCCCCCCCAACACACACACAAGCACAAATTGACTGCTGGGAGATTAGAACTCACTACATATCCAGTTACACACTGTACAAGACACAGTACTTGATACAAACACCACCAGAGAAGTCTGATATCTACAATGTGACAATGCAGTGTACACAGAATTAGCTTTTTATTCTGTGTCAGAGAATATATTGTCTTGTTGACGTTTTTGTGCAAAGCCATATTTGCTATTATGAAAAGACTGTCATCTTCTGATCAATAATAGACCCATACTGCTGACTTAAGTCAGCTATGCTGTCATTAATACATATTCCAGAACTGACACTGAAATGTTCCTGTTTTATATGATGTTGTGTACATGAGACATGTTTGTTAAACACAGGATGGACAATGAAGAGATCATGGATCATTAGGTTAGGATGACGATGTGTAAACCTTAATGAATGTTACTGATATTAGCAATGTTATTTGCTCATTCATGGGCAATGTGCACTGTCATTTCAAAACAATCCTTAATGTTCCAATGTAGTAGGGCTAAGTAATGATGAAGTATGTGTGCCAAGGCTCTACATGGTTGTATACCATTTGCAGGTGTACGTTCTGCAGAGCAGACATAACTACCCAGAATGAAGTGTTCAAGTCAACCACACAGATTACTGCAGTTCACATGAATACATTAGGCAACTTCCCTGTAATGAAGTAAATACAATCCAGAAAGAATATTTACCTTTGTTCAAAATCTCTCCCTAAAGCACAATGCTGAATAACTTATTTGTGTGGATGTTGGCAAAATATTACCACGTGTGATTATACTTTGAGATGTTGAACATGGAATGTGAAGTATTAGTGTTCAACAGTTTTCAGTGGTGCTCCTTGCCAACCTTTGCACAAATAAGCAGCAGATAGTAAATGTTGTGATTGTGATTGATTAAATGCAGAACAGCTCTGTTTTATGTTAAAATGTTACAGATGTACACTTTGTATGTAGGAGTATACCTTTGACATTTTAGGGCCAAAGCTTAATTAAAAAATGAACTGTGCTTAGTTCCCCATTTGGGCGAAATTATGCGGTCAGCAAACAGGGTTCATTGCTGAAGGAAAAACAAGAAAGCTTTAATTTGGTCAGGCTTCTGTAGCACAAACAGGCTTAGTGGTGATGCATGTTCATCAACACTCTTGACAGTACTGAGTGGAGAAAATCCACCTATCACCTAAAGTTCTCTGTGGTGCAAAGTGCCAGCTCAGTGAGCTACATGAAAAAGCAGAGTAATTTTGATCATGGCCATAAGACTACATAGGAATGACTATCCTAAATATGTCAATTGCCCAAAATGTGTCAGTAATGCCTACTGAAATAATCTTTTATACCTGCTATATTTAAACTATGCTTCACAGGAAATCACATGTTAATTGTGTGTACAATTTGTTAAACATGGCAAGGATGGTATGTATTTTGAAATAATTATTATGACTCAGCACATATCTTAACTATGCGTGTAAGGCAGGATGTCTTGTGAAGTGTGGGCAATATGCTTCCTCACAGTAAGGACAGTAGCCAAATTATTTAAGATGACCATTTCATCCATCAACCTACTAAATATGGTAAATTATAATGTGATGAGCCAGAAGAGATGTTGAGGGACACAGAGATGGAGAGACAAATAACAGTTTGCGTTATGGCACATGTATGAACACCTGTATGGTATGTTTGTATTACTTGTTTCCTCATTCAGAATGTGTCCTGCTGTGTAGCATTAAGTGACTAATATAGGGATATAAAAGGTGCAGGAGTGACAATAACAAATGCGTCCACATATATCTGGGTGAAGAAGGTGTAGGGAATTGGAAACATGAGGTTGACATGAGGATGGTGTTTTGTTAATAACAGATGTAGCATACACTTATGCAAGTAATATTAATACAGAAAAAAATACATTAGTGTATAACATGTCAGAATTCAAACCTCTGGCAGTAGAAATAAAATGTTACAGATAGGTTGATTATTTTAACTCACTTTTTTTTTTTTTTAATTTTCTCCAAGTCTGTTGGGGTTCTAAAACCATGATGGGAATGGATCCCTTTCCTAAGTCAAAGTATGATTGAAGTTCACGAAATTACTATTGTTCAAATCTTTGATGTTAGCCAAAAGTGCTCTTCACAGCACCCACAACGTGCCCAGTAATGACATCTGCAATTCGTACGGAGTTACATGTATCGGTAACATATTTAAATACAACCATAGATTCTTTTTTATAAGACTCGTTGCTCTTACTACTACTAGAACTGTCTGGGTATCTTTCTTCCATATTGCTCTCATTGCTGTCTGCAAATCCTGATATTTTATGACTTTGTTTCTCTCTGTACACAAGACACTGTAGTCACTGGATGTAGTGATTTCAACGATCAATGCTAATTTTGCCTTTTTTCATGGACTACTATATCTGGTTTTCTTGCATATATCGTTTGAGCTGTTGGTAACGGGTGATCCCATGTGATGTAAACTTCGTCATTTTCTATCATGCTTTGTGGCTCATGTTTCCAGTATTTTTCAGCCACTTCAGTACTATAACATTTGCACAATCCCCAGTGCAACAATGTTGCCACATTATTATGCCTTTCAGTATATAGTCCTTCTGCCATTAGGATGTCACAACCAGCAACAAGATGTGAAACTTTCCAATTCTGTTTTACAAAACTTACATTTGCCTGTTTCTCCCACAAACTCAATGGACTTTGTAAACTAACATGTACGTAGTCCACTATGATGGGCCGCCAATATTAACCTTTCATTATTTTGGTTTGAATTTGCCTCTCCTTAACCATTCCTGTGTTTGATCCTATCAACATGAGGTTGTTCAGGAGTTTTCCATACTTGCAACTATATTTATGGATTTTCCACATTTCTTGCCCTCTCATCTGATCCCTCACCTTATATTCTTTCTTTTGTATTTTGGCACATTCAGTTGCTGCCTGATTTTTATCTACTTCTGGTTTGATTTCCCTTCCTGCTTGATGCTGATATGCTTCTGCTAGACTAAATAAGGATGTCATCTTAGATTTATTCTTCTCATGTTTCAAAACTTTCAATATGCTTGGGTCTTGTAAGGTCAGCAAATATGTATGCAGTCCCACGATTGCAGATCCATACAAGTAATTTGTTTCAAGGAGACCCATATCTCCTTTGGAATGGAAATATATGAGCTTGGTATGCACTGATTTTTATAAATCATTTGATGAGCATGAACCTTCTTGTTTTCCTGTCTAATCTATCCAACACCTAGCTCCTGCTGTACTAGCTTTCATTAGCACATTGTAAGAGCCACTCAGAACATGTTCAATAAAATCATTAGGTAGGCTGCAATATTCATTACACTTCTATCAATTGTAGCTTCCCTTACACTTTACATGATATCCAGCAGTGTGGTACATATGGAAGAGTAACTGTGTTACGACAATTATCTCCAGTGTGTGGGATGCCAGTTGCACTGGAGACAGCCTTGGCTAAGCTGTTCCAAGCCTCAGTCTTATACTGAGACCCAGTATAGTCCCCCTGCAGCAGCCTGTGACTTTAGTGATTCATGAGGAGTGCCACAAAAATTCCTCAGCACCCCACCACTAGCAGCCTCATCTCCCACACTAGCCATGTCTGCAGATGTCAAGCAACAGCTCTATGTCTGAATCAACACCAAATTCCAGTCTTGCATTTGATAGCCAGTGCACACAGAAACACAAACATGCCAGCTGCATTTGCACAATGGAAACCAAAGAGATCCATTACCAGACAATGAGGCAGGAATTTTAACAGCAATAAAGGTGTGAAACATGACAGTGAGAATTGCCATGTGTGATGCTCAACCTATTCACACTTTTTCCAGTGGTCAGCTCTGACATTCTTAATGGCTTGTATTGTAAGCCTTGGTGTTTGTAAGGTTAAATAGGGACATAATTTGTTGGTAGTTGCACACTGTAAAAAGTTAGTTTTAGAAGGCGGGAATCAAAACTATGGAATAAAGAATGCATGCATTTTAAGCCAGGTTACTATTTCTCAGTGCTACAGGTGAACTCCTTGTCATGGCCATCACTGATATAATGCACTCAGTAGGAATGAAGATATACTTTAGATAGACCTGTATGAGTGTGACTTTCAGAACTCCTGGGAACTGCATTCCCATGTAAGAGGCAGTATTACTGTTTAGACATATATTTCAAATGGATAGAATTTCTTGAGATGAGCAATACAGGTTGGGATATAATATATATATAATTCACAACACATACTGTACTAAACTGTAAGGATTCAAGATGATTTTAACTTAACTATTGTACCCATCATAGACATGCAAGTAGATTTTTCAGCAATTATCATAATTGTCATTCCTGAACACTTACACACACATTCAAATGGGTTTCATAATTAAGTCTTCCATGAGATATGCTTCCTAGAAAACTGCAGCTATCAAAGCTTTATTAAAATATTTCTTGCAATCAGCCTACTTATGATATCCATTTGTATGGAGCATTATCTTCTCACTCAAAGTATTGGTAGAAACTGCATTATGATAACCTTTGTAAATGCAAGTATTATCTGGATTTGAACCTTGGATCACCTATGCTCTCTCTTTCTAAAGTCAGTGCACTTATATCTTGTGCCACAGAGAAAGCTCACCAGATAGGTGGTGATCTCCACTCAGTCTGGGCTTTACTGCAAAAACTCACCCAGACTCTGCCACAAATGTTGTAAGGGAAAGGTTAGTTTGTATTTGCTTCCTTGTATTTTGTATTGCTTTATTGTCTTCTTCTAGTTTGTATATTGTGGTTTATTTTCTTTACACTGTTTTATTTGCACTCTGCTTTTAATTGCATATTTAAACTAGGAAAGAGATCACTGCTGTCTCTCTTGTGAGTCACACAGTAATTATCTTTTCCACGTTATCCCACCCAGGTGTTTTGTTTTTAAACTCAACTATCTTTCTAGTTGCCTGCCCTTTATGTTAATTTGACCATGTATCTCCTTCTCTCTCCTCTTTCGTTGGCTATTGAGACTAAGCACAAAATTATAATTTTGTGAAATTACTCCCATTTAACTATTCACATTTATTGGCCATTCCACTGTATACCATAGAACCAGAATACAAAGTGCCCATCCCCTTCCAATATATCTGTCTCTTTTAAAATTAGTGTCTCTTCACTTAGATAGCTAAAGCTTATGTTATCCCCTCTTTCTTATCAAACTGCATAGTGCACACTGCATCTCTTAGGATATTAACCCATTTTTCCATCTTACCTTTAAAATCTGCAAGGTCTACTCCAAGACCACCAATTATTGGCGAGCCCACATTCTCCTTCTCACTAGTCATCTTGGGAATAGTGCTTCTATTTTACTCCTGGTAAGAAAAGGAGCAGAGTGAATTGATTCCTGATTGTTTCCATTTAGGCAGTGAGTGCATGTGCTTGACCTTGCTGATTAGTCTGGTTGCTATTCAAGGTATTTACCACAAAAAGATTACAGCAAGCCTTGCAGCAACTGGAACAAGACTGTGGATCACCAAACAGGTTGTGGCCTGCTTTTCATCTTGGGATTGGTGCTACTGTTTTGCTTCTGATGAGTGAAGAAGCAAAGGAGCATTGTATGCCAGCAGAGTGAAGCTGTGGTGAGACCAACACTAGTAATAGCCAGACAGTAGCCATTCAGGTAACTCCCCACTTTTCATCATTATTGCCAAGCTGACTGTTTCTTTTCAGGAAGTACTGCTTGAGTTGCTTCTAACTTCAAAATATCTGCCTAAATACTTCAGCCATAAATCACGAGGGACTACTTATTAGTTCCCCCTCAAGTGTTTGTCAATGCCCTGTATAGACACAGACACTTTGAATGACATTTTTACTGTAAAAGCACCACTGAAATTTTACCAGTGTCTAGTTCCACACAGGACAACTAGTTTGCAGTGAGAAGCACTGCCCCCAAAGATGCAAACTGGATAGTATTTACATTACTTTATATTCTCGTTCCAACTGACTAATCAATGAAAAAGGGTCTGTTGCCATGGATGAGAACTTTCCCACTATCTCCATTACCAGCTTCTTGGATATGGGCATCCTGAGGCAACAAAGAAATTGTCTCATATTTGCTGGCAACCAGTTAATTCTCAAACAAACTGATATGGTATGTCCGAGATGTGTTTACACAATGTCACTGCAGACAAAGCTTTCACATAAAATCAATCTTAATGTCAATAAGGCTGTCAGTAGTGCACACACTGCACCCATCACACACAATATAAAGAAGACATATAGACCCACATATACTGAGGCATTTAAATATAACCCTAAATCCCAAAGACTTCTTAGATAAAGTACACATAGCAAACACCCCAGCAGCACCGAATGTACCCTTTTCAAAACAACACCCCAGCAAGCCACCACACAATCAAACATTCTGGTCATTGAAGACTCCATTGTGAAATACACTGATGTCCCTCTCACCAGGCTGAGTAAGGAAAACGTCATGGTTAGTTGCTTATCAGAGGCCAGGATCTGCCACATTATGCACACACTCAGGTTATTGGACCATAAGAACCAGCATAACTCAGGCAAATTTTGTGTGGGTGTAAATGACCTGAGATGTACCTCTCTATACTATATTAACAGAGACATCACGGAGTTCTCAGAATATGTGTTCGAAGCTGGTATAAGCCTAGCATTAAGCAGCATTTTACTTTCTCCAAGGATGATGCCACAATACGAACAAAAGATTAATGACTTTAATAATTGGCTTGAATACAACAGAGAAGCAGGCAACTAAAGGTTGGTTTAGTAACACGAAAAATATCAAAAAGGAAAAAAGATACAACCAGACCAACACAGCAGTTACCATATACTTTAATGTAACAAAATAAAAACACAAGCAATATATTTGATAAGTGCTTTCACACACAAGTGCTTCATGAGATCAATGAGACAAGAGAGAACTGAAGATATTTTAATGAAAAACAGCCAATCACAAAAAAAAAATATATATATATATATATATATATATATATATATATCAGTGAATCAATGATGTAATGGTCTTGCATTAGGTACCTGTGTTAAAGGAGCACATCCATTCATCCCAGGATCAATAATGGTTCAGTTATCCATCCACCCTCCCCCAAAATAATTGGTCACATTGGGGGATCCAAAGGATTCTTATGTACCTTCAGCAAACTACGGATGGATGGAAACATAGGCTGTACAGCCAAAAAATAATCAGACAACTCTTTGGAGAGTATACCAGCCATTAAAAGATCGTTCAACTAATTTTCCTTCTCACTTATCAACTTATTGGCATCAAACTTAGTGAATGTAACATAAGTTCATAGGTTCATAGGTTCATAGGTTCATACTAGGCTATCTGCCCTAGGGCATTTATAAGCCTAGCCAGAATGTGTTTGGCTTTCGCCACCCATTTTAAATTTGTTTTCCTATGCCCTTTTTCGAGGTTAGTATACTGTGCCTCTATCTAACAGTGACACAGAAGTGATACCCGGGGTAAACCTACGATCTCCCATCCACTCATCAAGATTCCTCTTGAAGAGAGTCAATGAGGGACTCTGCCTAACCTGGACTGGGATTTTATTCCAGAGTGAAGGGAGCTTCTGGGTTATGAATCTGTCCCTCCAGCATGTCCTATTTATTTCAGTGCTGAGGTTCAAGTCTCTCGAGCGCGTAGCTCAATGGGATTTGGATTTTCTGAGGTGCAGCATGTCCATTAATTCCGGGTTGGATATGGCTTTATACGTCAGGCACAGATCGCCTCTGAACAGGCGGTATGCCACTGAGTAGAGCTGGAGTTTCTTTAACCGGGCAGCATATGGCATCTGTTTGAGCCCTTTGATCCTCTTGGTGAGGTACTTTTGGGGTCTTTCCAGTTGCTGCAGGTGTCTGGTAAGGTACATTCCAAAAGGGACATTGTACTCAATTATGGGCCTGATGAGGGATGAGTAAAGAGGCACGATGACCTCCCCTGATCTAGATGTGAATCCCTTCATGATTAGGTGGGCTATATAAAATGTTTTTCTAACCACTTTGGCCACGTGGTTGTCAAATGAGAGGTTGCTATCAACTTGGGTCCCCAGGTCCCTAATTACTTCTTCTGTACTTAATGGATTTCCACCTATGTGGTAATTTGTGGGCACTTTGTTTTTGCCAAAGGGATGACTATACACTTTTGGCATTTAGCTTGAGGCCATGGCACTGGCACCAGTTGTCTGTTTCTATGAGGCCCTTTTGGAGGATGCTTGTGTCGGCTGGAGAGTCGATTATGGCACCCAGTTTGCAGTCATCTGCGAACTTGGTCAGCCACAGTCCTTCCGTGTTGGCCTGTACCTCCGAAATATATACCGAACAAGAGAGGTCCCAGGACTGAGCCTTGTGGGACACCACTTGTAACTGGTTTGGAGTCTGACATGGCTCCAGCAATTCTAACCATGTGAGTTCTGTCCTTGAGCCAGTTTGCAATCCATCTAGTGACATAGGGGTTTATATTTAAGCTGGTGAGCTTATCTATAATGCCCGAGTGGGTATTGTATCGAAGGCTTTGCGAGGTCCAGGTAGGCTGTGTGGACCACCTTCCCTCGTCAATGGCCTTGGTGACTGTTTCAAAGAAATCAACCAGGTTTAAGAGGCAGGATCTGCCCTTAACAAAGCCAAACTGGGTAGGATCCAGTGTTTGTAGGTCCCCAATATCTTTATTTATGAGGTCCATGATGATCCTTTCCATAGCTTTGCAGACCAAGCTAGTCAGGCTTATGGGGCGATAGTTTCCAGGATCCGTTGAGGCACCACCTTTATGGAGAGGGACCACTGTTGCTGTACGCCACTCTTTGGGCACATATCCTGTAGTAAGGCTGAGATTGAACAGTAGTTTTATGTTTGGGTTTAGCTTTTCTTGGAGTTCATGTAGGACGCAGCCGGGACACCATCTGGTCCCATTGATGCTGTGTTTTTGCTTTGGAGAGGGCGGCTCTTACCTGAGCATCTGAGATGTCAGGGGCAGCACTCTGCTGGGATAGATATTTGCCCTTTGGTGGGGAGGGGAGAAGTTTGCTGAACCTGTCAGCTAGGATGTTGGCAATGTCTGTGGGTTCGTGTATTTTTTGTCATTTTGGACTAATTCTGAGCATATCTGGGAATTACCACCCAGGTTCCTAACATAACTAAAGAAAGCCTTGTGATTATCCTTAGTGTTCTGTGCAATTTTTCTCTCAAGCTGGCCTTAGACAATTTTATGTGTGCCCGTAGTTTTTGCTAATACTGATCAGTGATGCCTTCCTTTTGGGATTTTGCTTTATCATTTAGTAGCTTCCTCCTTCTATTGTATAGTTTGTTTATGGTTGGGGTCCACCAGACAGGACGCCTGCCTTTGGAGGATTGGGTCTTGGTTTTATTTGGGATCGATGATCCATGCATTCCTGAAGGTGTTCATAGAATGCGTTTATAAAGGATTCTGCAGTCTGGGCGTATTTTCCACAGGCCGGGGCTTTGAAGGATTCCACCTCAGTTTTGAGGAGTGTAAAATTTGCTTTAGAGAAGTTTTTCACTGTGGTTTTCTGGGCAGGGGTGGGGTCGGGATGTGAATATCCAGTGAGATTAGTTTATGGTCTGATCTTACCAGTAAGGGATACACTTCTGGTCTGGAGCATAGAGTCCCCATGTTGGTGATGATCAGGTCCAGTATGTTTTCCCTCTTGTGGGAGTGGTAACAAGTTGTTCCATAGCATTTGAGTTTATAAATTCTAGGAACCTTTGGGCTAGGGTGTTGGAGCTAGAGTAATGCTCCCAGTCTATGTTTGGGTAGTTGAAGTCACCCAATATAATGGTGTTTGGAGAGACCTTCATATTTTCCAGTGTTCTCAGGAAGGCCGAGTGGGGTTCCTGGGTTTGGGAGGGTGGTCTGTAGCAGGCTATAAACTGGAAGGCAGTTTTACCCACTGTTAGTTGCACATGGATAGTCTCTGATGCTTCATGCTTTGCCACCAACCTGGAGGTGTGGGTATCTTTGATGAATATCGATACTCCCCTCCTTTTGTGGTTCGGTCCAAGTTTTGGGGCGAAAAGCATGGTATGAGGTATAACCTGGTAGTGCTGGGGTGCTCTCAGGAGCCCTGAACCAGGTTTCTGTTACTGCACAGATATCGATGTTCTCCATGCTAAGGAGAGTTTCGAAAAGTGCATCTTGAGGTTTAGACTTCTGGCGTTGAGCAGCATTACTCTTAGTTTCTTATCCCTTGTGATACCTATGGAGGTGGGTTTGTCTTTTGAGCCTTGCCTAAAAAGGCACTATGGGGGTAGCAAGAGCCTTTGCCAATATCCGAAAGCCCAGGGGTGACAGGTGCAAGCCGTCCCTAGTGAAGCATCGTGGCTTGTCGAGCATATCATCCCAAGCTGACAGGCATTGGATCCCCTTTGAATGACACCTGTACTTAAGCCAATTGTTGAAATTGATCATCTTGTCTTCATATTGTGGCATCATTCTTGGTGAGGGTAAGATGCTACTCAAGGTCAGGGTCATACCGGCCTGGGCTACATGCTCAGAGAGCTCCTTTATTTCTCTTTTCATGTAGTCCAGGGAGGTATGTCTCAGGTCATTCACACCAGCATGGACAATGACTGAGTCA
Organism: Protopterus annectens; assembly: GCF_019279795.1. NCBI lineage: Eukaryota > Metazoa > Chordata > Ceratodontiformes > Protopteridae > Protopterus > Protopterus annectens. The sequence goes on along the minus strand of NC_056730.1, from coordinate 273,189,920 downwards.
TATTTGTACTTGCCTTGGAGTGACCTGAGTGCTTGTGTTATGTGGCGGATCCTAGCACCCGGCAGGCTGCTCACTGTGACCCTCTCCTTGTTCAGCCTGGTGAGCGGGACGTCAGTGTGCCTGAAGATAGAGTCACCTATTACAAGTGTATCAGGTGTGTTGTTTAGTCTTAAGGGCTGTGACTGTTTGGCACACTGGCTTTGTGAGATATGTGTTGCACGTGTTTTGTTTTGGGGTAGCGGCTGCTTGGGTGTCTGCTTTGGAGGTCTCTGCTGCTTCGGCAGATCTTTATTTAGAGCCTCCGAGTATGTTTTTGTTTGATTATGTGTTTGGTTTGCTGTCGTGGTAGGTCTATGTGAGAATGGAATTGTAGTGAGTATGGTTTCCTTCTCCTCCTGACTGGTTATGCCAGTACTGAGTTGAGAGAGCTTAGCCTCCAGTTTGGCTATATGGTTGCATCTCTCACATGTGTTGGAATTTGTTGGGAGGAGGAGAGGGTTGTCTGTGTACATGAGGCAGTTGTAACATTGCCTCAAGATTCCCAGATTCACCAGCTGGACAGGAGAGGAGATTGACAACTGACCTTTGGACATGCTAGAATAATATTGGGAATTCCTTAATAATTGAAAACCAGGGCCAGTGGGGAGTGAGGGTGTAGTGCTTTTAATTTTTAGTGCTGACTTATATAATTGCTTTAGTGAGCAAGTGCCAGGTAACTTAAGTGCAATGTGTTACAGGTAACTTAAATGCAAAAACGACAAACAGTAACTTTCTTTCAAGTGAAACAAGGAAATAAGTAGAATCATCCCCAGGCATAGTATACATATATTAAAATAGTATGTAGTATCCATAACAAATATTAACCCTCCCTTATCAGCAAGATGGATACAAATATTTTTATTTTCAAACAAGTGCTTCAAAGCCATCTTTCATGCTGTGTTAAATTATGGAATCTGATACGACAGTCTTTGTTCAACATAGTAACTATGTCTGTTTCACAAACTTTAACAAAGGCCTCAATCAGAGGATGTAACTGGGGATTAAAAATACTTGGTTTCATAAATGTAGAAATATTTCCAGCATTACTAGGAGAGAATAGTAATTTTAAAGCCACAGCCCCTGCAAATAGTGTTAAATCAATAATTACATCACTAACCTTAGAAGGTTGCGTTGGAATAAAGGAGAGCCCTTTATTCAATAGTGATATCTGTGCCTCTGTTAAAGTAGTGGAGGAAATGTTGTAAACTAAAGAATTCACATCATACTTTAGTAATCTTTGTTTGATGGATGGCGTTCATGTGATATCTTCCATCTTTTTCACCCTTGACTCATGGAACGGCCTCTCGACAACGATTGAAGAAGCTTCACAGGAATAGGTGTCTCCAAAAAATGATGTAGGGCGGTAATATTATTTTGCTGAGACTCTGCCCTAGCTCCTCTTTCTACTTGTTGATTGGTGGTCTCTGTAGAATATGGTCTAATGAGAGATTTTTGTGGAATTTTTGGTCTGGTACCTCCCTCTAGATAATGATTGGATGTGTCCTTAGTTGATGTACCAATGGCAGAACTCAAGTCACTTGTATTGCTGTTAGAACCTGATATGACAGTATTTTTATCCGAGGAATGCTTTATATCAGTATGCTTTATATTTTCAGTCACTGTAGTTGTTGCTTTAGTATTGTGTGGCCATACAAAGATATGGCCTGCTTGAAAGTCTCTAAAATCTCTCTCTAATTTCCTTTTCTTATGTTGTTGGAGCCGATCATCATATGCAGTTATATTCAAAAACACATTATCTATTTTTCCATGGAAGGGTTCAGTATTAATTAAATGTAGATAAAAATTCTGTTTGTAACCCTTTGATCTTATCTACTAGTTCTTTCTCTACAGGCAGAAAAAATCAATTAATAATCTAATAAAAACCTCAGCTTTGGCCGGCTAACAACTTGCTATATTCAACTGGACGTATAAGAGAATTTAAGTACCTTTATCTGCTTTTTTTTCAAAAAAATACAGTATTTAAATTGATTTTAACTGTGTGGAAGGAATATTTAGCTGAACTGGAAGTTTTCACTCTGCTCTTCAGTTTGTCCCACCCACCCTCCCTGTTTTTGTTTTGGTGTTAATCTTAGTGGCCTTGCAGCTGCCCGCCCCTCTTGTAAATTTGTGTTTGGACACTCCTTCTGGGCCCATCTCATTTGCTCACTCAACTGAGTGCAGTGAGATCATATTCTGATTTCAGGCACTCCTACTGTGTACAAAGAGAGCATCTGGGAAACAGAAAAAAAAAAATTTAAGCTTGTTTCCTGCCTTTCCTGTTAAGTGGTATAGACTATTTGTAGGCTTTTGAGCCCCCAAGCCCTTCTGTGTTGGAGGGAAGCCTTCTAGCTTATTTTTTCCCTATAACTAGCCAGTTTTCTAGTTTCAGCACTCAAATCTGTTTCTTTGATCTCAGCACTTGTTCAGAAAAAAAAAAAAAAAAAAATGTAATCTGCTTTTACTGTACTTGTGTTTCTACCTACTTTTTTTTTACTTTTGCATCATCTTAAAAGTACTCAATTGTATTTATTACTGCTTGGTGTAACTCATTCTAAGCCTTCTGGTTTAAACACTTGGGCTTTGGACCAGTTGTTTTGCACTGAGAGGGTTTGTGGTCTGCACTGTAGTGGCAGAACAGGTAGCTTACATCCTTCTAGGTTGGGAACTGCTGATTGAGGGCTCAGTGTCTGTTATTCTAAAAGTGTATTAATTCTGGTTTAAGCACTTAGGCTTTCAGGCCAGTTATTTTACATTAAGAGGGTTCGTGGTCTGCACTCTTGTGGGAGGAGAGGCTGGACTCTGCCCTTCTGAGCTGGGAATTTCTGATTGAAGGCTTATAGTTCGTGCATATCTGAACTGCTTCTTACTGAAGTTGGTGCGCCTTGTTTGCTGTGGCATAGACTGGATTCGGGCCTGCTGGATCTAGCTTTGTTTGTGTAACTTGAGCACTAATCCGGGCATTCTCTAAAGTATTCAATTGTATTTATTACTGCTTGGTAGTAACTTGATTAAAGTTTAGCTGTCATTCTAAGTCTTTTGGATTAAGCACTTGGGCTTCAGACCAGTTGTTTTACATTAGGAAGGTTTGTGGCATGCACTGTGGTGGCAGGAGAGGTAGCTTTCATCCTTCTAAGTTGGGAACTGCTGATTGAGAGCCCAGTGTCTGTTATTCTTAAAGTGTATTAGTTCTGGTTTAGGCACTTGAGCTTCAGGCCAGTTATTTTACATTAAGAAGGTTTGTGGTCTGCACTCTTGTGGGAGAAGAGGCTGGACTCTGCCCTTCTGAGCTGGGAATTTCTGGTTAAAGGTTTATAGTGCCTGAATATTTGAACTGTATCTTACTGAAATTGATACACCTTGTTTGCTGTAGCATAGACTAGATCCAGGCCTGCTGAATATAGCTTTGTTTATATGCTTGTTGTTTGTTTGCTTGTTATTTCCTGGAATGCTAATTCCACCTAATACGCGACTTCTCAGCTTCTGTGGCTCACTAGTGATATCTGCATTGCTTACTGTACTTATTTCCTTGTTTCACTTGAAAGAAAGTTACTGTTTGTCGTTTTGCATTTAAGTTACCTGTAACACATTGCACTTAAGTTACCTGGCACTTGCTCACTAAAGCAATTATATAAGTCAGCACTAAAAATTAAAAGCACTACACCCTCACTCCCCACTGGCCCTGGTTTTCAATTATTAAGGAATTCCCAATATTATTCTAGCATGTCCAAAGGTCAGTTGTCAATCTCCTCTCGGTCCAGCTGGTGAATCTGGGAATCTTGAGGCAATGTTACAACTGCCTCATGTACACAGACAACCCTCTCCTCCTCCCAACAAATTCCAACACATGTGAGAGATGCAACCATATAGCCAAACTGGAGGCTAAGCTCTCTCAACTCAGTACTGGCATAACCAGTCAGGAGGAGAAGGAAACCATACTCACTACAATTCCAGTCTCACATAGACCTACCACGACAGCAAACCAAACACATAATCACACAAAACATACTGAGGCTCTAAATAAAGATCTGCCGAAGCAGCAGAGACCTCCAAAGCAGACACCCAAGCAGCCGCTACCCCAAAACAAAACACGTGCAACACATATCTCACAAAGCCAGTGTGCCAAACAGTCACAGCCCTTAAGACTAAACAACACACCTGATGCACTTGTAATAGGTGACTCTATCTTCAGGCACACTGACGTCCCGCTCACCAGGCTGAACAAGGAGAGGGTCACCGTGAGCAGCCTGTCGGGTGCTAGGATCCGCCACATAACACAAGCACTCAGGTCACTCCAAGGCAAGTACAAATATGACTCAGTCATTGTCCATGCTGGTGTGAATGACCTGAGACGTACCTCCCTGGACTACATGAAAAGAGACATAAAGGAGCTCTCTGAGCATGTAGCCCAGGCCGGTATGTCCCTGACCTTGAGTAGCATCTTACCCTCACCAAGAATGATGCCACAATATGAAGACAAGATGATCAATTTCAACAATTGGCTTAAGTACTGGTGTCATTCAAAGGGGATCCAATGCCTGTCAGCTTGGGATGATATGCTCGACAAGCCACGATGCTTCGCTAGGGACGGCTTGCACCTGTCACCCCTGGGCTTTCGGATATTGGCAAAGGCTCTTGCTACCCCATAGTGCCTTTTTTAGGCAAGGCTCAAAAGACAAACCCACCTCCATAGGTATCACAAGGGATAAGAAACTAAGAGTAATGCTACTCAACGCCAGAAGTCTAAACCTCAAGATGCACGCTCAAACTCTCCTTAGCATGGAGAACATCGATATCTGTGCAGTAACAGAAACCTGGTTCAGGGCTCCCGAGAGCACCCCAGCACTACCAGGTTATACCTCATACCATGCTTTTCGCCCCAAAACTTGGACCGAACCACAAAAGGAGGGGAGTATCGATATTCATCAAAGATACCCACACCTCCAGGTTGGTGGCAAAGCACCTAAGCATCAGAGACTATCCATGTGCAACTAACAGTGGGTAAAACTGCCTTCCAGTTTATAGCCTGCTACAGACCACCCTCCCAAACCCAGGAACCCCACGTGGCCTTCCTGAGAACACTGGAAAATATGAAGGTCTCTCCAAACACCATTATATTGGGCGACTTCAACTACCCAAACATAGACTGGGAGCATTACTCTAGCTCCAACACCCTAGCCCAAAGGTTTCTAGAATTTATAAACTCAAATGCTATGGAACAACTTGTTACCACTCCCACAAGAGGGGAAAACATACTGGACCTGATCATCACCAACATGGGGACTCTATGCTCCAGACCAGAAGTGTATCCCTCACTGGTAAGATCAGACCATAAACTAATCTCACTGGATATTCACATCCCGACCCCACCGCCTGCCCAGAAAACCACAGTGAAAAACTTCTCTAAAGCAAATTTTACACTCCTCAAAACTGAGGTGGAATCCTTCAAAGCCCCCGGGCCTGTGGAAAATACAGCCCAGACCGCAGAATCCTTTATAAACGCATTCTATGAACACCTTCAGGAATGCATGGATCATGCGATCCCAAATAAAACCAAGACCCAATCCTCCAAAGGCAGACGTCCTGTCTGGTGGACCCCAGCCATAAACAAACTATACAATAGAAGGAGGAAGCTACTAAATGATAAAGCAAAATCCCAAAAAGGGAAGGCATCACTGATCAGTATTAGCAAAAACTACGGGCACACATAAAATTGTCTAAGGCCAGCTTCGAGAGAAAAATTGCACAGGACACTAAGGATAATCACAAGGCTTTCTTTAGTTATGTTAGGAACCTGGGTGGTAATTCCCAGATATGCTCAGAATTAGTCCAAAATGACAAAAATACACGAACCCACAGACATTGCCAACATCCTAGCTGACAGGTTCAGCAAACTTCTCCCCTCCCCACCAAAAGGGCAAATATCTATCCCAGCAGAGTGCTGCCCCTGACATCTCAGATGCTCAGGTAAGAGCCGCCTCTCCAAAGCAAAAACACAGCATCAATGGGACCAGATGGTGTCCCGGGCTGCATCCTACATGAACTCAAAGAAGAGCTAAACCCAAACATAAAACTACTGTTCAATCTCAGCCTTACTACAGGATATGTGCCCAAAGAGTGGCATACAGCAACAGTGGTCCCTCTCCATAAAGGTGGTGCCTCAACGGATCCTGGAAACTATCGCCCCATAAGCCTGACTAGCTTGGTCTGCAAAGCTATGGAAAGGATCATCATGGACCTCATAAATAAAGATATTGGGGACCTACAAACACTGGATCCTACCCAGTTTGGCTTTGTTAAGGGCAGATCCTGCCTCTTAAACCTGGTTGATTTCTTTGAAACAGTCACCAAGGCCATTGACGAGGGGAAGGTGGTCCACACAGCCTACCTGGACCTCACAAAAGCCTTCGATACAATACCCCACTCGGGCATTATAGGTAAGCTCACCAGCTTAAATATAAACCCCTATGTCACTAGATGGATTGCAAACTGGCTCAAGGACAGAACCCACATGGTTAGAATTGCTGGAGCCATGTCAGACTCCAAACCAGTTACAAGTGTTGTCCCACAAGGCTCAGTCCTGGGACCTCTCTTGTTCGGTATATATTTCTCGGAGGTACAGGCCAACACGGAAGGACTGTGGCTGACCAAGTTCGCAGATGACTGCAAACTGGGTGCCATAATCGACTCTGCAGCCGACACAAGCATCCTCCAAAAGGGCCTCATAGAAACAGACAACTGGTGCCAGTGCCATGGCCTCAAGCTAAATGCCAAAAAGTGTATAGTCATCCCTTTGGCAAAACAAAGTGCCCACAAATTACCACATAGGTGGAAATCCATTAAGTACAGAAGAAGTAATTAGGGACCTGGGGACCCAAGTTGATAGCAATCTCTTATTTGACAACCACGTGGCCAAAGTGGTTAGAAAAACATTTTATATAGCCCACCTAATCATGAAGGGATTCACATCTAGATCAGGGAGGTCATCGTGCCTCTTTACTCATCCCTCATCAGGCCCATAATTGAGTACAATGCCCCTTTTGGGATGTACCTTACCAGACACCTGCAGCAACTGGAAAGACCCCAAAAGTACCTCACCAAGAGGATCAAAGGGCTCAAACAGATGCCATATGCTGCCCAGTTAAAGAAACTCCAGCTCTACTCAGTGGCATACCGCCTGTTCAGAGGCGATCTGTGCCTGGCGTATAAAGCCATGTCCAACCCGGAATTAATGGACATGCTGCACATTAGAAAATCCAAATCCCATCGAGCTACGCGCTCGAGAGACTTGAACCTCAGCACTGAAATAAATAGGACATGCTGGAGGGACAGATTCATAACCCAGAGGCTCCCTTCACTCTGGAATAAAATCCCAGTCCAGGTTAGGCAGAGTCCCTCATTGACTCTCTTCAAGAGGAATCTTGATGAGTGGATGGGAGATCGTAGGTTTACCCCGGGTATCACTTCTGTGTCACTATTAGATAGAGGCACAGTATACTAACCTCGAAAAAGGGCATAGCAAAATAAATTTAAAATGGGTGGCGAAAGCCAAACACATTCTGGCTAGGCTTATAAATGCCCTAGGGCAGATAGCCTAGTATGAACCTATGAACCTATGAACCTATGAATATATTTAAAACTCAACTCAATGTTGAGGGCTTGCCATTTACGTAACAGCTCTGGAAAAGTGTCTTCATAAATAGGCATACGTAGCACCCAGAGGGCCCTAGGAATAACTTTGTGATGCAAACAAGCCTCCAGGTGCATTTGTTGCCATTGTAGTCTCTTTTGCTCATACAGGGAGCTCTCAAAAACCTTCAACAAAGGGATAAAGTTATCCATATCACCAGGTTCTTCTGATGTAGAGGATGTAGCAGTCAAATGAATTCCCAGTAAGGGATTCCTATAAACATGAATAGCATGGTTAAAACACCCATAATGGTGCATGCTTTTTACATTTTTCTGAAGTGTATGATGTCTGAAATTCAAATGTATGTCATCATTTCCAGACAGCACTCCTGAATGATTTGCAATGAATTGCCAGAAAACCACAGTTTTATGAGAAATAGACCAAAACTATGAGGCAAAAATCTGGACATTCTGCAAAAATCTCTACCATTGAGAGGTATGGGTTAGGTACAAATTCTTATGTCAACTGGTGAATAGCCAGTTGGCTCACAAGCTGGACCCAGGAAGTTAGAATTGTGGATTCCATCTCTAAAAAGAGGCCAGTCACTAGTGGAGTCTCTCAAGCATTGGTCATTGGACCACTCCTTTTTGGCATTTACTTCTCTGAAGTCAAAGCCAGTATGAATGGTCTCTGGCTGACTAAACCTGCAGATGATTGGAAAATAGAAGCTGTCATTGAGTCCCCCACCAACACAGATGTTGTCCAGGAAGGGCTGACACAGACAAACAAACTGGTGGCAGAGACATAGACTAAAATTAAATGCTAAGAAATGAATAACAGTGTCCTTCACAAAGTCATCCATCCCTAGTAACTATCATATTGATACCACACCCCCTAACAGTTAACCCAGTAGTCAGGGACTTGGGAACGCACATAGTTATCTAGCCTTTGACTGTCATGTTTCTACAGTAGTGAGGAAATCATTCTATAATGTGCAACTTATAAACAAAGGTATGACATCTAGGTGCAAGGAAGTCGTTATTCCACTGTATTCAGCATTTTCAGACCTATCATTGAGTACAACGCCCCCTTTGGTATGTACCTAACTGGTTATATCCAACAATTGGAGCATCCACAGAGGTTTCTCATGGAAAAAATACAGGGCATAAGTAGCATGTCCTGTGCAGACCTCCTCAAGGCCCTATCCCTGTATTCTGTCTCATACAGGCTTTTGAGGGGAGATCTATGACTGGCATACAAGGCATTGTCAGACCCCATTTAGACGGACCTCATGCATACCCACAAAACAAATGCCACCAAAATTACTCATTCTAAAGACTTAAACCTTACCTGTGATATAAATAGGACTTGCTGGAGAAACGGGTATGTATCCCAGAGACTACTCCTTCTCTGGAACTGATTCCCCATCCTCTGTAACCCAGTTCAAGTGTAACTTGAACAATTGGATGAGGAACAGGAAATTCATCCCTGGTTTGGCATCTATGTCTCTAATGGACACAGATAGACTGTAAATGGTTCATCTTCCAGGCCCTTGCTTATAAATGCTTCACTACCCAAGTCCCTGCTTATATTTTTCAAGGGTACCAGAACCTGTCAGATATTTGGGATGCATGGCTCAGCTTAAAAGACCCTTGTAGTGATTAGCCAAGTAAATACCAATGAACCAATCGGTAAGCTTAATTGTGTACCACTAAGAGTAAGTCACTGCAGAGGGCAAGAAACAGAAAAAAAAGAACAGCATTTGAAGTTGTATTGAAAGTAAGAATTTTCACATTCCCTTCACACTGTATGGATTTGAACCCAGAACAACTCTGTTATGGGTCCAAAGTCATTGCTTGTGCCACGGACAGAGGCATATATCAGGTGCACATCACATTAAAATACCGCACAGCGCTATGAGTGTTTAGGGTAATGAATACGGCTGAAAGAAATTTCTCCCTTTTTCCTTCAGCTGTGAGATCTGTTTGCACTCTGCCTAGCAATGCACAATTTGCAAAGGCAAAAAAAAGGGAGTCCACACCACAAAATTCAAGGATGAAACATAATTTGTATTTCTATTCATCAACAGTTATACCATTAAAAAGACACATTGTAATTTCATATCTGCTTCAAACATTACAAGCAGCATGGGGCCTAAACTTCATCAGCATGTCATGTATTGCCAATGGCTCAGAAAGGGGACATACAGACAATGACAGCAGGTCATGCTTCGCAGATTACATACAATTAGTCAGGACACAAAATATGCCACAAAGAAGTACTTTGTACTGTGACTGTGATGAGGTACAAGTGGGAGAATTTATACAGCATGTAACATATCTGTCCATAGTACACGTTAATTCTCTTGTGTTATAATACTGTATAGCCTGTCATATGATACAACATCCCTTGCTGATGATATTATTAATGAGGATAATAGGTGACTAGACAACAGTAACACCTTTGCAACCTCAACTCACTTGAACTACTGGTAAGATACAGAACATTTATTATATAAGTTAGCATATGCATTTCATGTACAACAAATTATTCTTCTATAGAGTAAACTGAAAATAAACATGTCACCCACCAAGGGATAAATGCTCTGTAGCCAAGAAAGTGCAAATTAAATGTAATAAATATAAACGCTCAGGAGCAACCCAGCACAGAACCAAGAGTTCAGCATATATCTATGCACTCGAGGTATAGTCTCTAACAGTGATAGTATCTGATATAAATTCCAACAGCAGGTAGATAAAATCCAGAGGCAAATTAAAAATAATATCCTTTTATTCCAGACACATATGAAAGTAAGCACTTTCGCGAAGAGGCTTTGTCAAACCTTGAACAAACAGAGTGTAAAATCACTTACTACTACATATCTAACTGGTAATTAACTAATTGATACCAATCAAGTCACCACTCCTCTTAAAGTCATAGGCTGAACACTGTCAAGTGCATTTAAAAATGTATCATAACAAATAAGCATATTAAAACATTACATCCATATGGATAAAACTCAAAGATGAATGAGTATGTAACACAGTTACCATGATTAAAAATATATACATATTAACATGTAAAATAAATATATATCACAGAACATAATTTTAAACACTGGTATACTAGTATATTTAGCTACATGTCAGTTGTGCCCAGCTTTCTATGTGGGCAAGACAGATAGGCGGCTTAGAGACAGAGTGAGGGAGCATCTGTATAACATTAGGATTAACTCCGAAAAGAACGCACTATCTAAACATGTTATACAGAACTCTAATGAACATAAATTTAAATTTAAAGTAGTCCATGTTAATAAACCTAATATACGTAGAGGCACAGTACGTAATACAACAGAGTGTTGTGAAAGTAAGTGGATTATTAAACTTAGGGTGGATCGTGAACCAGGACTTAATGATAGGGTTCCTATTAAACCAATGTTAAAGAATAGGAGAGTTAAAGTCCTAAAAAAACACTAGCACTTTAGTAATATTATGTACTAGTGCATTTGTTATGTACATATACACCTCATAGTTTTAGTATGAAATGTGAGTTAGAGGTATTATTGTATATATGTAATTATATTATTTTATGTAATTATATTACCCCATGACATTTTTATGGATGGACATTAGGTGGATGTGTCATTGGACATATACAATATTTAATGGTATTTTTATATCTGTACATCAGGTGGTTGTGTCTTTTCACAAATATTTGGTGTAGGCTCCATTATTATTATTATTTTTTATGCTTGGGGCCCCTGATTATATATTATGTATGTGTGTTGTCGGATGCAATACCTAGATATAGATGTTATCAAATACTAATTTTTAAAAAATTTTCTTACATTTTTGTTCTGTACTTGATTAATATCTGGATTGATATGTTATTTAATGTAAGATTGTCTTTGGTATATAACATAAATATCCAAGCAGTATAGTAGTGTACAGTACATAGGATTTAGTTATTTAGTTTTAGTAAAAAATATATATATTTTATTTATATATAGTCTATATATGTTTTTATTTTTATTCTTACATAAATCAGCAGGTAGTAGGATGTAATAATGAATCAATGGCAATTCCGGTGTTACATCACGTAGATGAGTTACTACGAATACATATTGATTGTATCGTAACCATCTTGATATGTTTACTATAATAGATGAGGATGGCATGCCTTTTCGTGAACTGTTGGCAAGAGCCATGGATGTATTTCATACATGGCATATTTTACCTATCCAACAGATTTGTGTATTGATTAGTGTAACATTCATATACAAACGCCGTCTTTAAGATCATTAATTATGTGCCGCTAAAATCATTATATTGTAAATTAGGAAACGTTGTCCTATGCATAATAGTTGTGGAAACATTGTATAAATACGCCTGAATGACACCTGGCGTTTAGGATCTCGCGAGTTAGCTATGGCATAGTTACATATTTTATAAATGTTTTTAATAAATGTTTTTCGTACCTTTACTTCTGTTTAATATTACTTTTAAAAATATCAGTGTAATGTTTTATATTATTTCATATTATACAAGTATACGTGGTTTTGCATGTTTAAATGATTTTTAAACAAAAAATGGGTAACATTTTTAAAAAATAGGCAGAAGTGATGTATTAAATTAAGGAAGTGACGTTAGTTTGCATAGCACTATAAAAATATTTGAATTTTTGAATTAGACTTAAGTGGCCTGATGAAGCTTACGGGTGAAAGCGCTAGCCAATTTATTGTACTTGTGGTTTTTGAAAAATAAACCAGTTGAAATAAAATCTTGGTCGATCCGTTTTTCGTTTGTGATGTGAAGTGGAACGAAGTTTGGAGGTTCTATGTAAGGGATTTATTGGCCGAGAAATACAACGCTATTGCTGATTCGAAAATTTGTTTGCTGGACAACGCTATTGGTGACTTGACTGCCTGTTCGTTGATTAGCTCGTTTTGGTGGACTGGGTACAGCAGATTGGTAGGTGGATTTGGTGAAGCCAACCAGTTAGCTGACCACGAGCAAACACTTTGAATTTGTTGACTACACATCCCAAAGTGGATAAAGGGAGCTTGAAAAGCTTCGCAAGTAACTGTAGACATATTTAGTTACTATTAACTGTGCGTTTGACTGTTATATTAGAAAACGATACATTGTGACATAAAGCAAAGCTGAGATACGCTTCACTTGCTTAAGCCAAACGTTGTGAAGCTGAAATACGCTTTACTCGTATAAGCTATACGCTGTGAACATCTTGGATATAATAATTTGACTTTGCAATAATTTGACTTTGTTTCAATTGCAAATAATAACTTGCCTAGCGTTATAGCTGATATATGGTAACTGTATCTGCCTAAACGCTCCATAATTTTACTGTATTAACATTTTTCCTCTCTCAGGAGCGTGGTTCTATGGCCAATACATATATTTTTTACTTATTATCAAATTAAAAATAATATCCTTTTTATTCCAGACACATATGAAAGTAAGCGCTTTCGCGAAGAGGCTTTGTCAAACCTTGAACAAACAGAGTGTAAAATCACTTACTACTACATATCTAACTGGTAATTAACTAATTGATACCAATCAAGTCACCACTCCTCTTAAAGTCATAGGCTGAACACTGTCAAGTGCATTTAAAAATGTATCATAACAAATAAGCATATTAAAACATTACATCCATATGGATAAAACTCAAAGATGAATGAGTATGTAACACAGTTACCATGATTAAAAATATATACATATTAACATGTAAAATAAATATATATCACAGAACATAATTTTAAACACTGGTATACTAACCCCATGATTTAAGTCTTTAGAATAACCTTCAAATGAATCATTCTAGTATCAGGAGTGAGATGTCAGGAATCACACGGAAAGAATGGAAGTTAAATGGATAATACAGTTTAAAGCACATGCCAGTCCAGGGTTAAATGATAAAATTCCCCTGAAACATGTCTTGAAAAATAGGAAGTTGGTAGTTAGGTAAATCATGTGGTTAGTATACCAGTGTTTAAAATTATGTTCTGTGATATATATTTATTTTACATGTTAATATGTATATATTTTAATCATGGTAACTGTGTTACATACTCATTCATTTTTTACTTTTATCCATATGGATGTAATGTTTTAATATGCTTATTTATGATACATTTTTAAATGCACTTGATAGTGTTCAGCCTATGACTTTAAGAGGAGTGGTGACTTGATTAGTATCAATTAGTTAATTACCAGTTAGATATATAGTAGTAAGTGATTTTACACTCTGTTTGTTCAAGGTCTGACAAAGCCTCTTGGTGAAAACGCTTACTTTCATATGTGTCTGGAATAAAAGGATATTATTTTTAATTTGCCTCTGGATTTTATCTACCTGCTGTTGGAATTTATATCAAATACTATCACTGTTAGAGACAATACCTCGAGTGCATGGATATATGCTGAACTCTTGGTTCTGTGCTGGGTTGCTCCTGAGTGTTTATATTTATTACAGTTAAATTATTCTTCTATAGTTTTTGTATATCTAGTTAAAAATAAAAATATCTGCAATCTGAATAGAAAGCTTACATCATCTGCCTATTTCTTATTTTATTTATACCATTTGTTACAGTGATTCTTAGGTGAGATGTAATATTTTTTCTCTTTACTGCGGTTCAAATTGCTGTAACAAAGCACTCCTGGATCACTGTAAAATACGCTACTGATGGCATGACAAATTAAATTTCTCAGTCTGCACCTTGGAAAGTGGACTTAGGTTCACTCCCACAATACACTGCCAGTCCAAAGTGTGCTTTGCCAAAATGTGTGCAAATGATAAACCCAATAAAAGACAAAAGATGGTAGTAGTACCAAACATCAGAGAATAATGTAGAAAATGCAGAATTGTGAGGTTTCCTTATGCTGGGTGTATTGCAGCCTGACCATACACTCCAGAAATATGCACTATTTTTCACAAACAGCACACTAGCTGGATTGGAACCCTCAATTCAGTGCAATAACAGTGCACACTCAGTTGTATTTCTTATCCGTCTTTGCCACCAGCTCAAGCTTAAATTATTAATTAGAAAATGTACATACCATACAGATTTATTAATTTATATGGCATTTGGTCACCAGGAAAGTACAACTGGACACAGGTCCTTTTTCAGCAGAGGGCCAGGGAGAAAAGCTCCACATACAGCAATTGCATAGCATTTATAACACAGTCAGAGACACTTTGCATAGTACAATTAAATAAAGAAAAGCTTATCATACAACACATTACATAGTATTTATAAAACAGTTACAGACACTTTGCATCATACAGTTAAATAAAGACAGTCATAGTAGTGCAATATATCATATTATTTACATATAGAATTATATTTGGTTTAGAAGGAAGTGTTATGAAGAAAGTGAAAAAAAAGAACAATTAAAGAAACAAAACAGATTAGAGAAATGTACAGCATTGCTATATAAAATGAGTCAGGGAATCAGCTAGAGACATTTTTTTTTTGTAAAAAAAAGTCTGATGTCAGGATGGAGAGATTACAGTTGGGTATGGAAAATGGTGGATGGATTTTATACAAGCCTGGACTGACACAATTTTAGGTCCTTGAGTCTTCAAGGTGTGTTTTTAGAGATCTATTAAATTGTAATAAAGAGGATATGACTGTGATGTCAGTGTGTGAGGTATTCCATTTTAGCTATGTAATTTGAATAGAGGGATTCACCTGCAGTAGTGCTGGCTTTTGTTATTTCAAGGAGGAATTTGTTACTGGAGTGAAGGAACTTATAACTGGAGTAGGGATGTAATAAATTTTGCAGTACTAGGGTTTTTTCTGGGTGGTATAGAATTTTATCAGTTAGTATGAGCTGGTTGTAAAGGAGGAGGTGAGGAAGTTCCAGCCAATTGAGCTGTTTAAGGGCTAAGCAGTGGTATGATTTAAGTAGGATGCCGGTGACAAACTTAGCAATTATATTGTAGCAGTTATCCAGTTTAGTTATACCTGATTTTTTAAGACTGATGAGAAGTGGGGAAGCATAAAGAAGTGTAGAGATGAGATGTGTCTGACCTATTTTGGCCTTAGTGTTTTTTTGTGAAAAATTGTTTATTTCTGTATAGTACACCCAATTTTTATGAACCTTCTTTATGGTAAGGGAGATATGGATATATAAGTTCATGCTACAGTCAATTTCACCAGCCAGCAGTTTGGAGTGACAGGAGTGATAGTTGTTTTGTTATTGGTTAGTATATTGAATGGCAGAGTGGAAGATATATGTTTTGTAGGCTGGAAGATTAGGAATTTTGTTTTATTGGGATTCAGTATTAAGCCACCGGGGATGCACAAGCCAGTGCATTTCTTTGTGCCGGTCCCAAGCCTGGATAAATGGGGAGGGTTCCGTCAGGAAGGGCATCCGGCGTAAAACTTCGCCAAATCTTTTCATGCAGTCACCACTTAATATTTCCATACCGGATTGGTCGAGGCCCGGGTTAACAACGACCACCACCAGTACTGATAGCCAACAGGGTGCTGGCTGAAATTGGGCTACTGTTGGCCGAAGGAGGAGAAGAGGCGGAAGGCATGGCCGAAGGCAGGAAGAGAGGAGAAAGGCTAGGACTGTGGTAGTGAGGGTCAGAACTTTGAATGTTGGCAGTATGACTGGTATAGGGAGAGAGCTAGCTGATATGATGGACAAAAGGAAGGTTGGTATATTGTGTGTGCAAGAGACCAGATGGAAGGGGAGTAAGGCTAGGTGTATCGGAGGTGGGTTCAAATTGTTTTATCATGGTGTGGATGGGAGAAAAATGGTGTAGGAGTTATTCTGAAGGAACAGTATGCAAAGAGTGTTTTGGAGGTGAAAAGGGTGTCGGATAGAGTGATGTTTATGAAGCTGGAAATTGATGGTGTAATGATTAATGTTGTTAGTGCATATGCTCCACAAGTTGGGTGTGCAATGGATGAGAAAGAAAAATTTTGGAGTGAATTGGATGAAGTGGTGATGACTGTACCCAAGGGTGAGAGAGTGGTGATTGGAGCAGATTTCAATGGGCATGTTGGTGAAGGGAACAGTGGGAATGAGGAAGTGATGGGTACGTATGGTGTTAAACAAAGGAATGCAGATGGTCAGATGGTAGTGGATTTTGTGAAAAGGATGGATATGGCTGTGGTGAATATGTATTTTAACAAGAAGGAGGAGCATAGGGTGACATACAAGAGTGGAGGAAGATGCACACAGGTGGATTATATCTTATGTAGGAGGGCCAGTTTGAAGGAGATTGGAGACTGTAAAGTGGTGACCGGATAAAGTGTAGTTAGACAGCATAGGATTGTGGTTTGTAGGATGATGTTGGTGATCAAGAAGAGGAGGAGGAGTGTGAGGCAGCACCAAGGATCAAATGGTGGAAACTGAAAAAGGGTAATTGTAAGGTGGAGTTCAGGGATGAGTTAAGACAGGCACTGGGTGGCAGTGAAGAGTTACCAAATAGCTGGGTAACTACAGCAGAGCTAGTAAGGGAGACAGCTAGAAAGGTGCTTGGTATCACATCGGGACAGAGGAAGGACGACAGGGAGACATGGTGGTGGAATGAAGAAGTACAGAAGAGTATACAGGCAAAGAGGTTGGCAAAGAAGAAGTGGGATTGTCAGAGAGATGAAGAAAGTAGACAGGAGTATAAGGAGATGAGGTGCATGACAAAGAGAGAGGTGGCAAAGGCTAAGGATAAGGCATATGAAGAGTTGTATGAAAGGTTGGACACTAAGGAGGGAGAAAAGGACCTGTACCGATTGGCTAGACAGAGGGACCGAGCTAGGAAAGATGTGCCACAGGTAAAGGCAATAAGGGATAATGAGGGAAACATACTCACAAGCGAGGAGAGTGTGTTAAGGAGATGGAAAGAGTACTTTGAGGGGTTGATGAATGAAGAGAATGAGAGGGAGAGAAGGTTGGATGATGTAGGGATAGTGAATTATGAAGTACAATGGATTAGCAAGGAGGAAGTAAGGATAGCTATGAAGAGAATGAAGAATGGAAAGGCTGTTGGCCCAGATGACATACCTGTGGAAGCATGGAGGTGTTTAGGTGAAATGGCAGTGGAGTTTTTAACCAGATTGTTTAATGAAATCTTGGAAAGTGAGAGGATGCCTGAGGAATGGAGAAAAAGTGTTTTGGTACCGATTTTTAAGAATAAGAGTGATGTGCAGAGCTGTAGTAACTACAGAGGGATTACATTGATCAGTCACAGTATGAAGTTATGGGAAAGAGTAGTGGAAGCTAGGTTAAGAAGGGATGTGATGATTTGTGAACAGCAGTATGGTTTCATGCCGGGAAAGAGTACTACAGATGCGATGTTTGCTTTGAGAGTGTTGATGGAGAAGTACAGAGAATGTCAGAAGGAGTTGCATTGTGTTTTTGTAGACTTGAAGAAAGCATATGACAGGGTGCCTAGAGAGGAGTTGTGGTATTGTATGAGGAAGTCAGGAGTGTCAGAGAAGTATGTAAGAGTGGTACAGGATATGTACGAGGGTAGTGTGACAGCGGTGAGGTCTGCGGTGGGAGTGACGGATGAGTTTAAGGTGGAGATGGGGTTACAGCAAGGATCAGCTCTGAGCCCTTTCTTATTTGCAATGGTGATGGACAGGTTGACAGACGAGATCAGACAGGAGTCTCCATGGACTATGATGTGTGCAGATGACGTTGTGATATGTAGTGAGAGTAGGGAACAGGTGGAGGAGACCCTGGAGAGATGGAGATATGCTCTAGAGAGAAGAGAAATGAAGATCAGCAGGACTAAGACAGAATATATGTGTGTGAATGAAAGGGAGGATAGAGGAATGGTGAGGATGCAAGGAGTAGAGGTGGCGAAGGTGGATGAGTTTAAATACTTGGGGTCAATAGTTCAGAGTAACGGTGAGTGTGGAAGAGAGGTGAAGAAGAGAGTACAGGCAGGATGGAGTGGGTGGAGAAGAGTTTCATGAGTGATTTGTGACAGACGAGTACCTGTAAGAGTGAAAGGGAAGGTCTACAAGAGGGTAGTGAGACCAGCAATGTTATATGGGTTGGAGACAGTGGCATTGACAAAAAGGCAGGAGTTTGAGCTGGATGTGGCAGAGTTAAAGATGTTAAGATTTGCACTGGGTGTGATGAGGATGGACAGGATTAAGAATAAGTATATTAGTGGGTCAGCCCAGGTTGGAAGGTTTGGAGACAAAGCCAGAGAGGCAAGATTACATTGGTTTGGACATGTGCTGAGGAGGGATGCAGAGTATATTGGGAAAAAGATGCTAAGGATGTAGCTGCCAGGTAACAGGAAAAGAGGAAGGCCTAAGATAAGGTTTATGGATGTGGTGAGAGAGGGCATGCAGGTGGTTGGTGTGACAGAGCAAGATGCAGAGGACAGGAAGAAATGGAAACGGGTGAACCGCTGTGGCAACCCCTAACTGGAACAGCCAAAAGAAGATGATGATGAGTATTAATTGGGAGTTGGTAAGCCATGCTTCACCAGAGAAAAAGGATGCTTGGATTAGTTATTGCAGTTCTTGGAGGGAAGATGCAGCACAGATTAGTGTGGAGTCAAAAGCGTACTGGATGACTAAAACATGTAGTGTAGAAGTATAGAGGTTGTTAGTGAAGCTGGAGAAGAGTAAGGGTCTCAGGATGGACCCTTGCAGAACTCCAAGTGTGACTGGCAGTGGAGGAGAGAGTTATTGCCACCATTGGACTGCTTGCTGTCAACCTGTTAAATAACTCTGAAACCAGTTAATGGAGGGTTCCCTAAAATTTATTTCTGAAATAACTTTAATAACTTCTATGTGAGTCTTTAATTGACCTGTTCTGATTTCTGTCTGACTCATAAGAGACAGAGCTGTAGTCTCTTATCAAGTTTTAATATGCAATTAAAAGCAGAATACAAGTAAAGCACAGTGTAAAGAAAACAAATCACAGTATACAAAATAGAAAAAGGCAATAAAGTAATACAAAATAAAATAAATAAAAAGCAAACTAATCTTTCCCTCACAGCAAGCTTTGACAGAGTCTGGGTGAGATTTTCCAGTAAAGCTTTGAAATGTCTCATCTTACCCCTTAAATAGAAGGTTTAGTTCATAGCTCCACCCCCTCAGTTCACAGATGATTAACTTTAACTGACCTCTTCTAACTTCTGTGTGACTTCTTAATTGACCTGTTCTAACTTCTGTCTGACTCACAAGAGACACAGCTGTGGTCTCTTATCAAGTTTTAGTATGCAGTTAAAAGCAGAATACAAGTAAAAGACAGTGCAAAAAAAAACAAATAACAGTATACAAAATAGAAAAGGGCAATAAAGTAATACAGAATGCAAGAAATGAAAAGCAAGCTATCCTTTACCTCACAGCAAACTGTGGCAGAGTCTGGTTTAGCTTTTCCAGTAAAACTTTGAAATGTTTTATTTTACCCCTTAAAAAGAAGGTTTAATTCCTAGCCCCACCCCCTCAGTTCACAGATAATTAACTTAACTGACCTTTTCTAACTTCTGTGTGACCCCCTTAATTGACCTGTTTTAATTTCTGTCTGACTCACAAGAGATACAGCTGTGGTCTCTTATCAGTTAGTCACAGTATACAAAATAGGAAAAGGCAATAAAGTAACATAACATACAAGAAATAAAAAAGCAAACTAATGTTTCCATCACAGCAAGCTGTGGCAGAGTCTGGGTTAGCTTTTCCAGTAAAGCTTTGAAATGTTTTATCTTACCCCTTAAATAGAAGGCTTAGTTCCTGGCTCCACCCCCTCAGTTCACAGATAATTAACTTTAACTGACCTGTTCTAACTTCTGTGTGATGTCTTAATTGTCCTGTTCTAACTTTTGCCTGAGTCACAAGAGACACAGCTGTGGTTTCTTATCAAGCTTTAATATGCAATTAAAAGCAGAATACAAGTAAAACACATCACAGTATGCAAAGTAGAAAAAGGCAATAAAGTAATACAAAATACAATAAATAAAAAGCAAACTAACATTTCTATCACAGCAAACTGGCAGAGTCTGGGTGAGCTTTTCCAGTAAAGCTTTGAAATGTTTTATTTTACCCCTTAAATAGAAGGTTTAGTTCCTAGCCCAACCCCCTCAGTTCACAGATGATTAACCTTAACTGACCTGTTCTAAGTTCTGCGTGACTCCTTAATTGACCTGTTCTAAATCCTGTCTGACTCACATGAGACAGAGCTCTGGTCTCTTATCAAGTTTTAGTATGCAATTAAAAGCAGAATACAAGTAAAATACAGTGTAAGGAAAACGAGTCAAAGTATACAAAATAGAAAAAGGCAATAACGTCATAAAAATACAAGAAATAAAAAACAAACTAATCTTTTTCTCAGAGCAAACTGTGGCAGAGTCTGGGTGAGCTTTTCCAGTAAAACTTTGACATATTTTATTTTACCCCTTAAATAGAAGGTTTACTTCCTAGCCCCACCCCCTCAGTTCACAGATGATTAACTGACATGTTCTAAATTCTGCGTGACTCCTTAATTGACCTGTTCTAATTTCTGTCTGACTCATAAGAGACAGAATTATAATCTCTTATCAAGTTTTAATTTGCAATTAAAAGCAGAATACAAGTAAAAAACAGTGTAAAGAAAGCACATCACAGTATACAAAATAGAAAAAGGCAATAAAGTCATAAAAATACAAGAAATAAAAAACAAACTAATCTTTTTCTCAGAGCAAGCTGTGGCAGAGTCTGGGTGAGCTTTTCCAGTAAAACTTTGACATATTTTATTTTACCCCTTAAATAGAAGGTTTACTTCCTAGCCCCACCCCCTCAGTTCACAGATGATTAACTGACATGTTCTAAATTCTGTGTGACTCCTTAATTGACCTGTTCTAATTTCTGTCTGACTCATAAGAGACAGAGTTATAATCTCTTATCAAGTTTTAATTTGCAATTAAAAGCAGAATACAAGTAAAAAACAGTGTAAAGAAAACACATCACAGTATACAAAATAGAAAAAGCCAATAAAGTAATACAAAATACAATAAATAAAAAGCAAACTAACCTTTCCCTCATGGCAAGCTGTGGCAGAGTCTGGTTGAGCTTTTCCAGTAAAGCTTTGAAATGTTTTATATTACCCCTTAAATAGAAGGTTTAGTTCCTAGCCCCACCCCCTCAGTTCACAGATGATTAACCTTAATTGACCTGTTCTAACTTCTGTGTGACTCCTTAATGGACCTGTTTTAATTTCTGTCTGGCTCACGAGAGACAGAGCTGTGGTCTGTTATCAAGTTTTAATATGCCGTTAAATACAGAATATAAGTAAAACACAGTGTAAAGAAAACAAATCGCAGTATACAAAATAGAAAAAGGAAATAAACAATACAACATACAGCAAATAAAAAGCAAACTAACCTTTCCATCACAGCAATCTGTGGCAGTGTCTGGGTGAGCTTTAATGACAACTTGTTGCTTTATTTAGAATGAGTTGAATCTCAATCAGTTTGGTTTGTGGATCTCTGGGAATCTGCCTTGAGGTAATGAGGTCTTCAACAAATGTAGACACTACACCACACTTCTCATCACATCTAAAGGTGTGGTAGACACAAAAGCCTGGTATAGAGGGGTAATTCTTGAACTTTTACACCAGGTTTCAGTAATGATTCACACATGAATTTGATCCAGCTTCAGGAGGACTTCAAGGGCAGGCTTTTTATTTTATAGACTCCCAGCACCAAGCAGCACCACATTGGTTTTGCCCACTGCTTTAGTTGTTACATTTTTTAGATTGTGAGATCTTTTCACTTGACTGTGCCTTAAAAGAGCACTATGGTGGCAGCAAAGACTTTATCCAGTGCGTGGAAATCCTAGAGTGAGAGTTGCAGATGATCCTTAGCAATGCGAGTAGAGCTGTGCAGCAGTTCATCCCATGTTGACACATACTGGACCCCCCCCCCATTGCATCAGTTATTCAACCAATTGTTAAAATCAGTCATCACTTTCTTGTACCATGGCATAATTCTTGGGGAAGATAGAATTTTACTTGGTACCAGGAAAAAAAGTACATTTGTGACCTGCACGGAGAGCTCAAAAATGCCCCTCTGCATGTCCCTTAGGGTTTTACATGACAGGTCATCTCCTCATACTTATGTGTCTTCAACAGCTTGACAGCTCTTCAGGCATTGAATATCTTTGCCACCTGAAAGACAACTCTCTGCCACCCTAATTTTTCCAGCCTTGTGAGAGCAGAGTCTGTGTCTTACTGTGGAGTCACCAAACAACAGAACATTTTAGTTTGTAAAGGGTTTATGCATACTTGGTCTCGGGTGATTTTTTCCTGGTGACTCTTTGTTATAGATGTAGTAGTATGTGATGTGGATTTTGATTTCTGCTAAGACCTAGTATTGTTAGTCCTTGGCAATTAATTGTTTACATCCTCAGCATCTGATAATATTCCATGTAGTTCTGTGGTGTGCTGTGGAGGTGTGTAGTGCTCAGATGCTGCATTTGTTCTAAGAATAATGTCTCCATTTTAATTAAGTAGTTGCATCTCTTACAGTCTGTCACAGGTAAGTAATAGTTCTCTCACAGATAGTTTGTTGTGTGGTAAGTTATAGTTCTCTCACAGGTAGTTCATTATGTGCTAAGTAGTAGTTCTCTCACAGGTAGTTTGTGATGGGATAAATATCAGTGGCCATAAAATAGTTCCAACCCCCTTGCCATCATTTGAACTTCCAGTCTACTGCTGAATACCTTCTTTCCCACTCTCTTTCCTCAAAAATACATTCCTCCTGCTCATCTAGTCACCTGAATCACCTAATCCATTTCCTCCCCTGTCCCAACATCTGCATCTCTCAAACATGTCCACCTCTCCTGCCCCATTCTATATCTCTCAGCTTTATTTCCTGTTCCTTGGCTAAATCTGCCCCCTTTTTTGTTAGCCTTGCTAAGATTCCTTTCTGCTTAATAAGGTGTAATATTCCCAAAAATTCTTAAATGTCTTGTTGTCACCCTTTCTACATGCTCATTCTAAACTTCCATTCACTGCCATTATCATTTACTTAACTCTAGTGAGGATCACAACTTTAGGCAGTCCAACTACTTACTCTACATCGTTCAGCCTAACATATAGTGAAGGGTAAGACCAAAAGAGTAGCTGACAAATGTGGGTATTCATCTGTCTCCTCATGAAGTATTTATTTCCTCTCACCTAATTTCCCCATAAGTTCATAGGCATGAAGTAAGCTCATGCCCTATTGGTCATAGAAGAGCTGGATGCCCTGGATCCCAGGTCAGAACATATGGATGTGCATATATAAATATATTTCCTTCTTGAAGGTAAGAATTAATGGACTGATTTTAAATGACAGAGTGTGTTTATTCCATAGGCATAGACGTCATTCAGATAAAAGGGATTGAGGTGTCACGTCAACTGTCACCACCACCACCACTCGATTCAGTGTCACTCATTTACTTTCTTTGACAGTTATATTTGACTGTGACAGGTCTTTTTACATGAAATTGGTGTTGGACCTCCTAGTTTTCTCTTTTCTTCCTCTTGTCGCTTCAAAATCATCTTCAAAAAATCAAATTCTGCTTTTCTGCCTGTTTACACAAACTGCTGTAATCTTGTCTCTTTAACTTTCTCTGTAATAGCAGCTATTTTTGCTCCTGCACTAATGCCATCTTTTTTTTTATCTGTCCTACAGTTTGTCTTCCATCACTCATTTCAGGTACTTCGTCTCCACCACCTCTAGCTTTTTCAACTGCTCTGCATTCATTGCCCAAGTTCCTGAATTATACATAAGTACTGGCTGCACTCCTGTTTTGTACATCTTACTTATCAGCTTCTTTGACATTCTTATGACACACAATATCCCTGATGCTTGTGCCAGTTGGCTAAAGTACCATTTATTGTAGCTTGGTCTTTTCTTTTCCTCAGCCACACCTAACAAATACTTGAAGCTGTTAATCCTTTTCACTATTATGCCTTCTTTCTCAGTTTTCAGCTTATTCAAATCAAAGGGTAAAAAGGTCATACAGACAAACCTCTTGGTATAAAAATATAAACAGGACTCAGCAGGGTAGGTCTAGATGAAGCTGCACGTGATCTGGAAGAAGGGCTGTCATGTGAGCTGTATGGTGACCTTCTGAGATGATTTGACCTACTTGATGTAGGTGATCTTACAATGATCTCATAATGCTATGGGATTAAGACCTCCAATGCGGGGATCTGCTACATGTACATGAATGCACACAGGACATAGATGAATTCTGTTCTGTTTGGTCAACACTAGTGCTTCCCTTACTTTGCTGTGAATCACTTCTAGTGTGAGTTATGATATGCCTTCACATGTCTATGCAGTACTCCATCCCTTTCATTGTCCTCATCCATCACTGACTCCAGTTTGAGTTTGATAGGTCCTGATTGGGGTACATAGAGATGGAGGGGGCTGCTGTGTGTGCCACCATTCTGTACATGAGTGTGACCATGGATTTATCCCTATCTGTGTAACATTTGCATAGGTTCATAGGTGAACACTAGGTTAACGCCCCTGAAGGGCTATTTTAAACAAAGTCAATAGCCCAAGGTTAGAATCAAAATTTGCAGCTTGTGTTTTCTATTTGCCTGTATATCTTTCACTGTAAATGGCAAAAAAAAAAAAGAATTCTTGCAAACATTTGTCTTTCAGATTGTCATCAGTAGTACCTCCACGTACATTTTTATTAGTGCTGCCATGAATTCCCATTGATAAATGACATTCATGTCATTACTGTTCATATGAATAAGCTGTACCTGACAATTAAATCACTGGGAACAGCATTTTCATACTAATATATACTATATTAACTGAATATATACTGCTTACAATTTGTTTTATAACTCCATATTTATGTTTTCACACTTTCCCAACCCCCTTGCACTTAGCACTTTTGTTTTATTAAGTAAAAAACTTCATCAGATAAAATGCAATGTAAACCTAGACAGTTTAAGTAGTCAAATAAAATGACATGAAAGCTTAGCTCCCCCCCCAAGCAAGAGTAGATTTAAAGCAGCAGTCAATGATTTTAAACTTCATTATAAATACAGAGACAAATATTAGTAAAGTGGTTTACTATCAAAATTGCAAACGGCAAAATAAATTCTGTTCACAACACTGAATCAAAATAACGAATACGCAAATATACACTATGGCACAGTGTTAAATCAGCTGAATGAATTCAGTAGATTTGACATTGTCGCTGAAAAGATCACGTGATGTCCATATAAGAGCTCAGATAAATGAAACTCCTATACCTCACATCATGTTTTTGCAGGGGGCAAGCCCCCCTGCACCCCCCAAAACCTGCTAACTCCAAGATCTCACTACAGTGTGGAAAGGGATGAGTTTCCAAACCATACTGTACCAGGACCGCCATACAGTGCTTTGAGTTCATATCAGGAAATGCACAGTGCATTCGCTGATATGAACTTTCGAACATGGAGATGTTCAGCAAGATGGAAATTTGAACATCCATGTTTCGAGTATTCCATCTGTGGAGCAACTCCATTCGCAATTTTGATAGTAAACCTAGTAAACCCTACAAATGTGCACAGATCATTATAAATAAAATATATAAATAAATAAATCAATCAACTCTTCACTCCATAAAAAGGCATAAGATATATTTATCTTTCAAGTGCTTTTAGCTTTAACAAGCAACGGATGGATGTCTGCTTGTTTAATCCTGGCCATATGCTGGCATTCACCATTAATTGCCAGCATGGTTCCTGTCTTTCCAAAATAATATGCCATGGGCCCTCACTATCAAAGACTTTACTTTCTCAGTAGCAACAGATTTCAAACAATGTCCTGTACATTCATTCAGGTATTTGGCTAAGGGATTGTGTTCTTTATTTTTCCTGATGTCATACGTATGGACATAAACTTGACCTCTTAGTTTACTCTCCATCTTGCCAGTATAAAATGCAGGACATACTTGGCACAATCAACCATACATAATACTAAATGTTTGACACTTCCACGACCCTTTCATTCTAAAATCAAATTCCTTAATCTTAAATTGTTGGCAAACCAAAATAAATTTACACATAGAACATTGGCCACATTTATTCATCTTAAATACCCTATGTGTTTTACAGGGCTGTTTTCTGAAGCCTTCCACAATGTTCTTTAAGCTTTGACCTTTTATATAAACAATGTGTGTTTTTTTTCACCTATTTTATTTAAATGTCTCTGTCATCCTTAGGTTAATGCAGTTCTTGTTAATAATATTTTAAAGATTTCACTTTCCACTTTAAAATTAGTAATAAAGGAATTCCTGTAGTTGTGAACATGCATACCAGTGTCCACCACAAAGCCATTATTAGTCATACTTGTATTTAATACATCATTACAAATATCAACATGGGTAAGATCACACTGCAACAACATATTCTTGCTACCAGGACTTAAAATAGGAATGTAAAAGTTCCTTTCCCTCTTATTTATAACTTCATTCATAAGCCCATTGGCAAACTTCATTGGATATTCACTAGACAGAAGCATAGCCTTAATATGTTCACATTCATCCAAAAACTGATCAAATGTAAAACCCAGGAAGGAAAATGCAATGTCTAAAAAATAGTTTTGGTCTACCTCAAAGAGTGATGCTTGTGAGCTTGGAGTTGAAAGAGTGATACAGAGTTTGGTTAAAACTGGAAGAAAAAAGGTAGACAAGTGATCTTTTTTTTTCACGTAAAATGTGAGATGGGTTTTCCCACCACAAAAAAAGAAGAAGATAATAACAAGACTTCAGTGTGAATGAGGAGGCATTTTAATATTACTGGAAACTAAACTGAAAGTGTGAGATTCCAATAAGCTGGCTAGTATAAACATTCCAGATTTTGACAGAGACAATAAACCATCTGGAGACAGATGAGCACATGCAGTCTTGTTTAGGAAGTGACTGCAGGTGTTTCATAAGGAAGTTAAGAAAAGTGAAGAAGGTAAATGGTTGACTGTTTGGGGTTGAAGAAGATAGCTAGCATGTGCGTGTACATGTCTAACAAAGAAGACATGAAATTCTATATAGGAACTTATGAAGGAAGCCATAGAAACCAATATGGGGAAGGAACTTAATCATCATCATCATCATCTTCTTTCAGCTGTTCCCGTTAGGGGACGCCACAGCAGATCACCTGTTTCCATTTCTTCCTGTCCTCTGCATCTTGCTCTGTCACACCAACCACCTGCATGTCCTCTCTCACCACATCCATAAAACTTATCTTAGGCCTTCCTCTTTTCCTGTTACCTGGTAGCTTCATACTTAGCATATTTTTCCCAATATACTCAGCATCCCTCCACAGCACATGTCCAAACCAATGTAATCGTGCCTCTCTGGCTTTGTCTCCAAACCTTCCAACCTGAGCTGACCCTCTAATATACTTATTCCTAATCCTGTCCACCCTCGTCACACCCAGTGCAAATCTTAACATCTTTAATTCTGCCACAACTTAATGCTACTGTAAAAACAGTCTATTTGGTAGGAAAGATTAAAATCAGAAAATTTTAGATAGATTGATTTGGTCAATGCTGGATGGAAACTGGAAACTGGGAAGACATATGTAGAAATGCTTACAGGGACAAGAGAACATATACCTTCATTAGTTAGGAAAATGAGCAGTGAATTAACAAGAGGTGCATACATAAAGGCAAATGTATCAATCTTTTCAGCTTTTATATGGAGGCTATGACTGAAGTAGGGTGAATAACTGCCCTTAGGATAACAAATGACATTCCAAAAACTGAGATATAAGAAGACACATTAGGAAGAAAGGTAATACGTTGAACAGGTAAAGCAGACAGTATAAAGGGAAGAAAGTAAGCCAAAGTTTCATGCAGAGATGGCATGAAAGTGTGTCAATATATGAATGATTGGGGGTGACCAGGATGCTGAAGAGATAGAAGCAGGATTCCTCAGCTCTGCTATTCTTGTCACTTTGCTGACAGGAAATTTTAAATATATATATATTTTTTATTTTTTTCATAAAATGTTAATAGTTTAAATTATACTCAACAATAGTGTATAAAATTATTGAGAATCAGATAATTTTTCCTGTCAAAAACCTTTTGAAAGATCAGACTACACTCAAGCAAGATGAGTCACAGTAAGGCTACTTCTCATAACACTGTATCGAAGAAGGAGTTACAAATGGTATTATCCAACTTACAGGAATTTTCTCTGAAAATAGATAAGATTGACACTAGGTTTGAAAATTACATGGATAAATATAACACACAACTGGAACTACCACAAGAGACTCTCACTCAACAAAAACTTCAGATTCATTGAACTGCAGAATCTTTAAATGATGTGGAGAAACGACTGACAGAAGATGAAAATAATGCTGAAGTTTTGTTAAAACAAAACACTCTACTATTGGACAAGCTGGATGATTTAGAGAATATATTTTGCAGAAATAATAAAATAATCTTTGGTCTTCCAGAGAAAATTGAAGGAGATAATGATAAACTTTTTTAACATCCTGGCTCCCTAAAATTCTTGATTTAACTGAAGGTATGTCATTTGGAATTGAGAGAGCACACAGATCTCTCACAACATCTCCTCCTGTCAAAAGCTCTGCACCAAGGTCAGTTACTGTAATTTTTTTCTCTTCTCTTGACAAAGAACTGATCTTAAAATCAGCCTGGTCTAAGTCACCAATTAATCTAGATAGGAAAATAATTTGATTTGATAATGATTACTCATCTACAGTAATTTCCAAAAGAAAGGAGTTTCTTCCTATTATTAAAGAACTGTTGAAAAAACAGATTAAAGTCCCCTTACTTTTTCCTGTAATATTAAAAATGTTTCTTTCTGAAGAAACTTGAACTCTGCTTTATCCTTTCTTAAAAACAAAAAACTTACAGACCAGTCAGAAGAAATGGAGTGGAGCAACAGTTCCTTGAAAAGAATGGCTGAGACAAATGATTGGAAAATGCAAGACAAGAAGAAGAAACTAAAAGAGAAGTGATTGGAATGTTAATATGCTTTTAGAAGTTGTTTGCTGCATCCTTACTTTTGGACTAACTTCTTATGGTGGTTTTATTAGTTGTTTTTTCTCCATTAGATAATTATCCCAGTTTACTATGCAGTTAAACATAGCAGCAATCATAAGGTAGGTTTTAGCTCTGATTTTTTATGCTTGTTCAAACTTTTGATTACTAAATACCACAAAATATCAGATTCAGGCTTGGATGTGACTGTTTACCCAGTTTATTTACGATTCTACCTTATTGAAATACAATTTAAAGTCATGGAGCTGTAGCTTATTTGTTTGATCCTGGTGATTTGTTTTCCAGTCTTTATTGAGAGTTATCGTTGCAAATATAGTATCGTTCCTGTGTCTTGTACACTGTTTTATTTATTTGATGGCATGGTTTCTGAATTGGTCATTGCAACTCAATTAATTGCTGGGTTTGTAGCTGATATATCTTGTAAGCTTTGCATTGTCTACTTCACCTTTTGTTTCTGTAATCTCTAGGGTTACCACCTGTCCCACTTTGCGAGGGACAGTCCCTCTTTGGGCAGTTGTGTCCTGCTAAAAAAGTATAAAAATGGGAAATGTCCTGAGATTTTAGGACAAAATTATTTCCTATATTTTATATAATAGTTGCGTAAAACAGTTATTCTGTATCTGAAACACCTAAATGTTATAAGAAACAGAATAAGCAACTAAAATGCTACAAGAATAACCTTTTATTTAGGCAAAAAAGGGAAGTTCTGTCCTTTGTACTAGCCGTGGGTATGTTTTGGCCTGCAAAATCCGATGTTTGTACCAAAAATGTCCCACTTTGGGCATTTAAAAAGGTGGCAACCCTAGTAATCTCGCAAGGCATTAGCTTACTGCGAGATCGCTACTCCGGAAACATTTATATTGTATGATCATCGCAATCATGGTGAGTTCACTTTCCTTTATTAGAGTTAGACTTGTAATGGTTACAAGACTTTGTATCTTGCTGTAAGTGCAGTGGGTACGGAGAAATTATTTTGGGTGAGATGTCATGTTCTCTTGGTGGAGAGCATTTCCGCATTTTTTGTTTGTTTTCCCGGCTTTCAAGCTTTGGCAGTTGGCTCCTGGTTTCCTTTGGATCGTATAGTTAGATGGAGGGAGTAGTGATCGGGGTTTGGGGCTTGCTTAGTGTAATGGAGCGCTTCGTGGGATTTCATGTAATGTGCGGTTATTACCTTTTATTATTTGGTTATGTGTGATATGTGTGGACGGTTTTGTCCTTTATTTAGCTTGTGTGTTCCTTATTTTTTGAATTGAGAGTAGTGCTTAAAGAGATGATGCTGTTGGGGATGGTCTATCCATTTGCGGCATGTACTGTATGGATATACTTTCAAATTGTCATGGCTAGATAGCGTAGAATAAATAAAGGCTCGAGCCATTTTCTTTTTTTCCACATTACTTTTCCCGCTTTAAGACACTGTAATGGTATTGGTTGTTGTTTAGTGATGGGGGTGGAACTATCTCTAGCAAATATTTCGTTTTCGTAGTATGAGAAACCCATTATTTAACAAAATGGCCACTGTAGACAGTTTTTTTAAGTGAGTTTATATTTAAATAGGTAAAAAAGCA
The DNA here is from genome assembly GCF_019279795.1 of Protopterus annectens. Taxonomy (NCBI): domain Eukaryota; kingdom Metazoa; phylum Chordata; order Ceratodontiformes; family Protopteridae; genus Protopterus; species Protopterus annectens. The sequence continues at coordinate 273,158,687 of NC_056730.1, read as the reverse complement.
TAATCTGACCAGTGAAGACTTGAAGTGTTTTTTCCAATATTTTATGTGCATTCCCTGCAACAACGGGTTGCCTTTGTTGGACCACGTACAATACTATTTAATTTGATAAACCAAGTGTTTAGCATGCACATAAAAGCAAAGAACATTTAATGAATAAATTGGGACGCTTTTTTTAAATGTATTAGATGTGCTCAAATGAAAAACATGTTGCCTTCATAGAACACTTAGAGCAATCTATAGGAAGAAGTAACTGCAAATTACTTTTAGAGGAATAACATTCTGCCTGTATCAAACATGATAATAAGAATAATCATTAAAATGCCAAAGTGCTATGACAGTTCAGCATGTAAAGCTATATTAGAGGTACTAACCAAAGAATGTGTCTAAGGATCCATAGAAATATGTTTGGTGGTGGACTTCACAAAGTGAAGTTAAAGAAATTTCTTACTCAGTAATTTCTGTCTGAATATTAAAAGCTAATTACAAATAAAGGTTCAGAGTATCTACACAGAGCTGGTCTGTATTCTTAGGTATTTAATATGTTACAAATTCAATTATTCATCTGATTGGTGCTAATGTGCCTTTTTCTGATGTAATGCTTGGTGGTTGTTCATTAGTACTGATATCTACATGATTGGTCAGGAGAAATCATTAGATTCAGTTTTATTTCGTGGGCACAATTTACTTTCTTTTAGAATTGTATATAATCTTTTAATCTTCTTGCTTATGCATGCACTTCCGTACGTTTAACCTAGACTGGTTATACAATTTGTGTAGCATAGCCTAATTATATATTATGAGAATGGGTTCTGTTTCAAAATATGGTGAATGAATGATAAATGAAAAGTGGCTTGTGGTGGGGGGTTAAGTAACTAATAGTATGTGACAGGATTTTATCAGACAACAGTTAATATTTTAAACCAATGTGGTATTTTCTGTAAAGTTCTGATGGTTATTTGGTTATAACTAATATTCATTTTACTTACACATATTGTCAGCTTTCATGCATCATTTTAAGTTCTTCAGATGTCAATGTTTCCACTGATTTTTATATGCACATTTAATTAGTAACAAAGTTGTTGTCTATTCACATGGACTTTTAGAAGGGCCCGAATACTCAACAAAAGTTTCATTACTATGTCAAGTCATATGATATCCAGAGTCTTGTACATCATTTCTAGTCTTAAGATAAATAATTAACTTCTATGCTAAGGCTATAGCAACTTTTTTTTCTCTTTCTTTCTTTCCTTTTGGAGCTAACACCAATATTTATAATTTTATTTGTGCAATAGTTAATCAACACTATACTTAAATGGAGTTTGATCTTGACACTGGTACATTGTCTCGATATAGCATTTGGGCAGATCGTTACTTTAGTATTGTCCTTCTGAAGAAAGTATTTTCTTTACTATCATATATTTCTTTTTACAACATAATTTTGGTTAGACATGTCTCTTAGACACAATTTATCAAGTTAATCATCTGCATTTCTTTTTGACAAATGCACAGCCCTTTGAACCATGCAGTTATTTAATAGTTCTTATATCTATATACCTGAATAAGATCTCTTGAATATCTGTAAGCGACACTGTACAAGTTCAGATATTTTAGTCTTTCATAATAACTTAGAATTTCAGATCCATGGATACCCTTAGTATATTTCCACTGTACTCTTTCCAGTTTATTCATGCTTGTTTTCCTATAGGGTTTCCATATTGTTATTCCATACTCAAGTTTGGGTCTAATGTAACTAACAAACAATGACTTCATTATATTTGATATCCTAGACTTTATAAATCTTTTTATACAACCTATAGTTCTATAACTCTCATTAGCCATTTGGTTGATATGATTAGAAAAATGCATAGCTGAATCTACCCATATACCCAGGTCCTTAAATGAGTCTACAGTTTCAATCACTGTGTGCTGTATTAAATATTCCCCTTTCAGTTTATGTCTCCCAAATCTCATATGTTTAGTTTTTGATGTATTTATCAACATATTATTCTCCTGTGCCCAGATGGTCAATTTAGTCAAATTATTTTGCAGATATGCCTTATCTGTAACACTTGTAATCAGTTTACCCAATTTCAGGTCGTCAGCATATAGACTGTAGAACACCTCAGATGAAAAAGTAAGGTCTGACAGATACAATCTAAACAAGTAAGGGCCTAATACAGAGCCCTATGGGACACCTTGACTGTAATGGATTTCACCTGTCCAGTTGGTGTGTGATACTTGCCATGTCCTATTTGTAAGCCATGCAGCTATCCATCTTATCAGCAGTACATCAATACCTAGTTGTACTAATTTATTGATGAGTGTTTTGTGCATGACCTTGTCAAATGCTGAAGTTAAATCTATATAAATCGCATCACAGCACAATTTTTCATTTGTAGCTGTTATTATATTGTTATAGAAAATCATGTTACAGGTGGTAATAGATCTATTTTCAACATATGCATGCTGATATATGGTTTCAAGTCCCAACCTATCCAGTTCTGACAATAACTTATCCAGTATTACCTTCTCCATTATTTTTCCTCAACATGAAAGTAGACTTAAAGGTCTATATGATTCTGGGTTTGTTCTACTCCCCTTTCCTTTAAAGACAGGTTTAATAAGTGCATGTCTCCAGTCTTGAGGAATCTCCCCATATTTATATGACCTAGTGAGTAATAGATGTAATGGCAGTGTAAGTTCTTGCTTAATTGTTCTCAGGTCATTGTTACTTATTCCATCTCCTCCCTGCGCTTTGTTTGGATCCAGTTTTCACAGTTCTTTTTCAATATAATCTAATTTGATTCCAGTATCTGGGTTATCTGGATGTCACTAGGACAACTTACCACCCCTTTTGTGGAGCCAAACTGTTTTGCGTAAGATTTTGTAAATATATCTATAATCTGTTGTGTCCGAGAATAAATTTTAGAATCTGGACACAGTGTGTCAATTTGTGTATCTTTACTCCTTCCACATCTTACGTATCTATAAAAAGGTTTCCTATTATGCTCAATATCTTTATATAAATTTTCTTCGATCTTGTCTAACACTATGCTTAATCTGTTTGTCCAGTTCGTTTATTTCAGTTTTCAAAGTTGTAGTTTGACCTCTCTTTCATTTCTTATATTTTTTGTCTCTCACCTTAATCAGATATATTGTTCTTATAGAAATATACCCCCCTGATGTTGCGTGCCCAGGTCCTGATGTTAAACATTTTTTTGACTTTTTGCACTCAAAACAATTTCTCTTTCAAAACTTTCCACATTCCATCTGCAGTTTTTCCACCGAACACCTCACTCCAGTTAGTTATATATAGTAACTGTTTTGCTTCCCTGTAATCTGGAATTAACCTTCTGTGCATTGGCTTAGATTTCAGTTTGGCAGAATTATCTAGCAACAAATTAACTTTTTATGACCCCATGATCACTGCACATCAATGGTGGTAAAACTTGACTTGAAGTTACAATAATTTATTTGAGAACACAAACAATATCTAGTATATTCTGTCCCCTGGTAGTTTTTTATTTTTACAGTCTGAAGCATTTGTTGTTTCTGAATATAAGTCAAAGGTATAAACACTATTAGTAGGATAACAAAGGATAAAGCTCACTCCAATCAGCAATAATACCACCAGTTTATTGTACTTAAAATAACATAGGTTCCAAAAGCATAACGGATCTAGCGCTTTCATCCACTACAATGTGGACTTCTTCAGAATCAATTAATTAATGATCAGTTAGCTTTTTTATTTGTTTTTTGGTGCCAATCACATATTCCAAATGTAAAGGGACATACTAAATAAAAACTTGCAGAGTAAACTGTATGTCGCAAGTCTGATCTATTTGCACTTGCTGAAAGTTAGAACATACGGTAATAAATCATTTAAAATATAATAGTTGTCACAAGTCTTATCTATATACGTATGATGAAAGTTGGAAGATACGTAAGTACTATCTAATTATTGTAATAAATAGCCTCAAATACAAGCATAAAAACACTTCATACAATTAATTTATAAATACTCAATACTAAATAACTATAACCTAATAATAAAACTTTTATAACTCCATATACTGCTTATAATAACTTCCTATATAATATAATTCGCCTGAATACATGTAATATGTTTACGTAGAATCTTTTTACTCAGTAACCATTCCATATGTGCGAAAAGTGTATGTAGTAATATAAAAATATTAAAGCTTATCCATGGAAGAACAGGATGTGGAGTAAAGATGATGAGAGTGACACTTTAGGATAACATGTAAATAATGGGGAGCATCGTTCTCTAGATGAGAATGTAAATTTTTATGGGGAAAGAAACCAAAACCAAGGGGGGACTTGGAAAAAGAATTGGAAATGTAGGAGGAACAGACAGGGATGGGGACGGAGACAGAGACAGTTCAACAATCAGGGATGGAGAGATTATATGTGACAGAGAATTATGATGGAATAAACATTTCAAGTGTATCATCTGACTTAAAAGCTGATACTATTGCATATGAGGTCAATCCAGATGACATTATTAACAGCAAAAACAATTTCAACATCTTCAGTTATACTAGTGTAGTGCTTGAAGATGAGCATTTCAAATTATTTTCTAAAGGGATGAAGTATATACCTAAGATGAAATTTCATGTAGTGTATTGTCTTACTGAGATTAAATTATACCTCAGGAAAATTAATTTAGCTATTCATTTTAACAATAAACCCTCATTGGTAGGAAAGGAAGGGTTAAAGAAAAAGTGTGTGTATGTATATATATATATATATATATACACCCCACCCACCCTAATGTAGCCATCTATGAAAAAAAAAGTGGCTAAAGAGGTATATAAGCTGCAGAATGATGTTAGATACAAAAAAATGAAAAGCAATTTATCTTATGAAGAAATATTTCTACTTCAATGGCTCAAGGAAGACAAGAACAGTAGAATAATGAAGCCCAATAAGGGAGGGGGGTTGTTTTATATTAGAATCAGGGAATTATATTTCCGTATCAATTAATGAAATTAATATTGGTTATAAACGGATAGAAATGTTTTTAGAAGAATTTCTTTTAGATGGATGTATAACTAGTGATACATACAAGTTGTTGTTAGTTGAGCACCCCATTGTGGCTACAATATTAGGAGTACCAAAAGTGCATAAAAATATAATAGATCCACCATTCCATCTTATTATATCAGGAAGCCATTCAAAAACCTTTCCATTAGGTATAGCTGTAGATAAATGGCTTAAGCATGTTTATGAGAAGATCCCCCATTTGGTTAAGGACTCTTGGATGTTAGGTAATTTAACCCCAGAATTGTGGAAAAAGGGAATTATCTTTATCACAGTAGATGTGATAGACCTATATTCATGTATCCCTAAGCAAGAAGGATTGGAGAGCTTTTGTAACAGTATTAGACAAAATTCAAATTTGAAATGGGACCAGATTAATTTAATCATGGAATTAATGTCAATAGAACTTGAGTATAACTATATTTATTTTGAAGGAGAAAATTATAAACAAACCCGAGGAGTGGCAATGGGGGCCGCTTGTGCCCGTATATTCACCAATCTAGTTATGCTCGATTGGGAAACTAAAAAAAATATTTAAGAGTGAATACTATAAGTACCTTAGACAGTACTCAAGATTTTTGGACGATATTTTCATCTTATGGGATGGACCTGAATATATTATTGAATTATTTATTGACTATTTGAACAGTACGAGTCATTATTTAAAATTTACACACAGTTATAGTACTGAGGGTATTACGTATCTCGATACCTTTATTTCTAGTACTAACAATGGATTTAAATCTCGCATCCATAGAAAAAATATGTATTCTAATAATTATTTAGAGTATTCTAGTAATCATCCTTATAAAACCAAGAAGAGTATATTTAAGGGCCAGTGTATACGTGCTGCAAGGATGACATTTACATATAGTGAAATGATAGATGAGATAGAATTCATAAACGAGTTATTTAGGACCAGAGGGTATCCTGCGGAACTATTGAAGGAGACGAAAACGTATGTAATTAATGAATGGGGGAAAAATATTCACCTGTATTAGGTAAACAATTATTAAACAAGATTACAGTTAGTGAAGGAGAAGTTAAATATAATAGAGCGTGTATTTTGGAATATACCCCTCAGACCAAGAGAAATTTTAAGCAAACATTGGACTATACTCACTGTGGATAAAGAAATAAAAATATAGTAGGTGAGACTCCCCCATTTGTGTATAAAATGGGAACCAATATGAAGTCGATTTTTAGAGAGGAGTTCTGTAATGAGGGGAATAATTCAGCGGAGAAAGGGAACCAGGAAATGTGGAAGCTGTGGACAATGTTATGCCATATTAGAAAAAGAAGACATTATACTGGAGAATATAAATAGGACCAAAGTAAGTTTCCATAATGGAAATTGCAATACTAAAAATGTTATATAATATGGCTAAATGTGTAACCTGCCCAAGCTTCTATATAGGAAAGACAGAAAGAATGTTCAAAAAAATAATTTATGATCCCATTTATGCGATCAGAAAAAATGACAGCACTAATGCACTTTCTAGACATGTAGCTACATATGGGAGTAGTCATTAATTCTGATTTGCCATTTTGGAACAAATAAGTATGGCAAATAGAGGAGGCAACAATAAAGCCATCTTAGGAAAAAAAAGAATTGAGATGGCAAATAACTAATGCCTCAACTACACCAGGTTCAAATGACTATATTACTATTAAGCCCATGCCACAGAGATTCACATAAACAAAGGCGAACTCTACACCTTAATTGTATAGACCAGCAGTATACTATGGCATAAATTGTTTATTTTTTATGAAATCTATAGGATTGATATTGAATTTATTTTATTTGTTACAGTATTATATGTTATGGATTTAATAAATGTATATATTATTAGTTATAAGTTTGTATTTTAATTAGGTTTTATATTACTACATACACTTTTCGCACATATGGAATGGTTACTGAGTAAAAAGATTTTACGTAAACATATTACATGTATTCAGGCAAATTATATTATATAGGAAGTTATTATAAGCAGTATATGGAGTTACAAAAGTTTTATTATTAGGTTATAGTTATTTAGTATTGTATGAGTATTTATAAATGAATTGTATGAAGTGTTTTTATGCTTGTATTTGAGGCTATTTATTACAATAATTAGTACTTATGTATTTTCCAACATTCAGCATATGTATATAGATAAGACTTGTGACAACTATTATATTTTAAATGGTTTATTACCCTATGTTCTAACTTTCAATAAGTGTAAATAGATCAGACTTGCGACATACAGTTTACTCTGCAAGTTTTTATTTAGTATGTCCCTTTAAGTTTGGAATATGCATTTGGCGCCAAAAAACAAATAAAAAAGCTAACTGATGATTAATTAATTGATTCTGAAGATGTCCACATTGTAGTGGATGAAAGCGCTAGATCCGTTATGCTTTTGGAACCCATGTTATTTTAAGTACAATAAACTGGTGGTATTATTGCTGGTTGGAGTGAGCTTTATCCTTGGGTATCCTACTAATAGTGTTTATACCTTTGAATTACGTTGTTGCAGTTTTTAAACACTATTTTTTCAGCTGTTCCTGAATATACTCTGTGAATAATTTCTTTACTAACGTTGTTGAATCAATATTATTCCAGTCTGTTTCTGGTAAATTTAAGTCCCCAGCTAATATTATTCTTCCCTCCTGTGTTTCATGTAAGAAATGTATGAATTCATCTAGGTCATTTGCACTTGACTTTGGTGGTCTGTACACTCCAACAATTGTTATATGTTCCAGGGTTGTCTTTATTGTCACAGTTACAGTCTATAGTACTGGTGTTATCACTGAACATGTAATAATCACAAGTCTCATAGCTATCTTTAATCCCTATCATAACACCTCCACCTGATTTTTTGTTAGAATGTCTGTTACAGTAAAAACATTTATACCCTGACAGAACTGGTTTCCAGTTATTGTTTTTTAACCATGTTTCACAAACTATAACAACATCAATCTTGTTAGAACGTTAGCAAATTTTCTAATAAAAACAACTTTATTATTAATGCTCCTAGCATTAACAACCATCAGAGATGCATCAAATGCTGCTATCTATGAACTGTTACATTTTTGACATGGCAAAAATCCTGGCTAGTGTTTGTCAAATATTGCAACATATCTGCTGCAAAAATTCTCTTCCCTGATCTAGACAAATGCACACCATCCTGTCTGAACACGTGTGCCCAAAAGAAGGCTTGGATGCTCTACACATTTCCTTTTTTTAAAACAGGACATGTTTTCCATGTAAGTGTTTATCCAAAAAAATCTTTTAATTCACAGTGACCTGACTATCCTTTCTATAGGTGATTTGTGAAAAATAGTACTATCTAGGAGGGCTGTCAGTTCCCGACTAACAGTCAGAGAATCTTTGTTGGTGACATCATTTGTACCAATATGAATAGAAACAGATCCATACTTCCTTACATTAAGGTGTTCCAAGGCTTGTTTCACATCTTCTTCTATTTTTGCTCCTGGCAAGCATAACACTACTCGATGTTCATTGTCCCGGTCCCCTTCAATAAGCACATCACACCGAATGACATTTGACTACCTTTATTAAACTTCCACAACTGGACATAGTATAGTTGATTCTAAACACAGCATACACCTCCTTGTAATGTTAATCAGGACAGCGTACCTGCTCATCCTGCCCGGAAAGCAGCGTCCATACCTTTGCTCACTTACTTTACCTATAAACCGCCTTGTAATGTTAAGCAGGACAGCGTACCTGTCATCCTGCTTAACATTACAAGGCGGTTTATAGGTAAAGTAAGTGCCTTGTAATGTTAAGCAGGACAGCGTACCTGTCATCCTGCCCAGTAAGCAGCATCCATACCTTTTGTTCACTTACTTTACTTATAAACATTCTTATAATATTAAACAGGACAGCGTACCTGCTCATCCTGCCCAGTAAGCAGTGTCCATACCTTTGCTTGCTTACTTTACTTATGAAGCAGTGTCACTTCATAGACCATTCATCAATTACCAATTACCAACCAAATAAGCAGCATCCTTACCTCTGTTTGCTTACCTATTCAGCAAACTTCCTCCAGCTGCTCACTTCATTTCCACAAATCCTTGGAATAAAACTCCACATACCGGAGGGGGAACAGAAGAGGGCAAGCCTGTCCCTCTTCTCTGCCATCCAGCCTGACCAGGCTGTCCCCCCCCCCTTCTACCCAAAATTGTCCAACCAACGACCTCCCATAAAAGGAAGGGTTAGACCAAACATCATTCGGTGTAGGCATCATCTGTAAAGTACCTTAGAACCCCGTCATCAACCCAACACCTTGTCCTACTAGCACTGAAATGCACCTTAATGAATATAAGCCAAGCTAACTTATAGTGCAAAAAACATCTGCCTCGCTCATTCCAGCTACAAATGAGGCACACTGACCAAACATAATGTTGAACAAATGGTGAAAACTCCATGGCTTCCCCTTCTTTTTGTTCCCAAACTTCACGCATACTGCACCACTTGTCCCCAGATCCGAACCAAGCTTAGTAGCTCCCTTGTAAACCTGTATGTATCCTGCATTTTACACAAATTACATCACTCCAAGAATGAACTACTCCCTGATGTACACCTTTTACAGGCCACCACCACAGAGACCGAGAGATCCCAAGACCAGCAAGCACTGCGGCACAGCATCACACCGACCGACCAGCTTCACAGCCCCTGCTTGGTGCGAAACAGACATCCATGGCAACAAATATGGCTCTCTGGTCAGCCTCCTAAGTGCATCAGATAAATGCTTTTTTTTTTTTTTTTTTTTTTTTGGGCTAGGTTCATATGTGAGGTAAATGTTTCTGAAACAATCCTGTAAATACCCTTATTGTGATGCTTTGACATAAATGGATATCGTTCAAAAGCAATATAACTGCATATCCCAGTGTTAGCATTCTTTCAATAAATATCTAATGGAGTGTTATACTGGTGGATTGCTGACCTTGCACTCCAAAGATTGTAGCTTAACATATTTTAAAGCACTGCAAAGCTGAAGATTTGAAATATATAAAGAATTGTCATGCTTGTCATAGAACTTGCACGACGATTCTCCTTTTATTCCTAAGTTCTGTTCAGTAACTTGGTGCATTTATTTTCCTGCTTTCTCATTTACTTCAAAGTCTATAATTAAAATTTCAAATAATTTATCTTACATATCTTACCAAAACAATCAGTTTTAACCTAATCCAACATTTCTCCAACAGCTAAGGTTATTAAATATAATAAAATATTCATATCATTCACCACTTCTTCTTTCGGCTTTTCCCTGTTAGGGGTCACCACAGCGGATCACCTGTCCGCTCATGATTGGCAGTGGAGTTTTTACGGTGTCGAGTTGCCAGCCAGGCACCCAACCTTCCACAGAAGGCACACACACATGCACTCACTCCTAGGGCCAATTTAGTGTGTCCAATCCACCTACAGCATGTCTTTGGGATGTGGGAGGAAACCGGAGCACCCGGAGGAAACCCAAGCGACCACAGGGAGGACATGCAGACTCCACACAGAAGGCACCCCAGCTGAGGATCGAACTATATCGCCCATATCATTCACCACTTCTAAGATGACATTTCCCTTTTCAGTGCAAGTCTCTTATAATTGTAAATTGTCCCGGCCCCCTTATTAAGGATCTGAGCATGTGAATGCACACCCAAAAACACACACACACACACACACACACACACACACACACACACACACACACCTACACACATAAATAGGTGTGAAATTATGCATGGTCCAATCTGTTTGAAGTGCAGGAATATAGTGGTTGTTCTCCTTCCTTCTCCTTAGTACCATTACCTAAACTTTCTTTCTGCAGTTCACAAACAGCTGAATATATTGCTATACTAGGAAATGTTAGGAAACTTAGACAGCATCCTGTATGTTCATATAACTATTGCAGTAGATGTTAAATAACTTAAAATTTAATTGCAGTGGTGAAAGTTATGACACCTTAAGTCATGATTCTTATCAGTACGGGTTTGGAAAAAGTCAGAGTTTAGCCAGAGCATCTGCACATTATTTGTTTATGAAAGATAACCACTTAGAAAAAGTGTGATTCTAGCAGCAATATCCAAGCATAACAAATGGAAGAGCTACTTAAAATTTTAACTACTTAATAACCTAGTGTAGTGCAACTTATTGAATAGCAAGCACTGTGGATGAACAAGGCAAAACGAGACCAAAACCAGCCAAAACTCTAGCCAGAAACCAAACAAATGTGTTGTAACCAAACCCTGTACACTAGCAATCGGTGCACCACAGCTCCAAGAATGACGCCATTGCTAACAACCAGGCCCAACAACGAGCCATCACTCCCATGCACAGCAAAGCCCACGAAACGACATCCAAACCTTGAAATGGCCAGATTGTTTAAGTGCAACACGCCTAACAAAGGATTCCCGAAGACACAACAAAACACTCTCTGAATCCCAGCCATTTTGCAACAATGAAATTGAAATACAACACATGAAAAAAACATTCTAAATAAAAGGGAGCAGCAGTAGTCAAACCTAAAACAACACAGAGAGGTGTGGATCGGCCACGTCTTCTCCTGCACACAGTCCGACTGACACAAATCCGAGGCCGCCACACCAAAACCTCAACAAATGGAGTGGACAGGACATGTCCCTTCCTCCACATGCTCCGACACAAACCCGAGGCCACCACAATCACGAGAAAGAAACCTCTTTCTTTCTTTTCCCTTTTCAATTGCAGTAATGCTTTCCACTGTCTGATTCACAGGACTGTCATTCTGTCACCACTATAAACGGACAAGTTACCCACTTTCATCACTGAACAAGAGGCCCCATCCTGCCGATGCCCAACCATGCTCCATCTACAAGCTAGCTGCAACCCCCCCCCACCAAATTCAACAAACAGCAGAGGGCATGTTCACCTCCAAACAAGACACCCAAGAATCAAGCCAGAAACTGCTGTGTAAAATAACAAATGCCAGTCTCCTTCAGTAAAACCCAATCAAGCGGCTCCACACTGCCACTGCGCATGCATCCAAATCCCTTCCCCCACCACCTAGAGCAAACATCAACTCCACACAGCCAGCGAAATGCTAGCCACCAAGGAAATCCAACCGCAGAGGAAACCCTGAAAATTCTGAGCCTTTCACAGCCAGCGAAATACTAAACCACCAAGCTGTGCCAACAAAGTTGCGGTGATGCAGCCAAACAAATGCACAGGTACATCTATTCATCATTATCACTTTTTACTTTTTCCAATGACAGGAAAGAATCCGGACACCCGAATGGCACAACATACCACAAATCAGCAGGCAACCCATCACTGCGCATCCACTTACACACACCACCAATGTCCCGTGCCTTTGTGATGAAAAGCCATCTTCAGAGTCCCCCCTAACCCGCAAAAATTACTCCCGCTCGTCAAACCGCTGAACCATTGTCCAGCCTGAACCAGCAAACTACCAGACTACCCTGCACATACAACAATCCTTACTAGTGGGTGCTTGGCTAACCATGAAAGTACCTAAACATTTTTTTTTTTCTTTTAAACTAGCAAGCCACACTGCTTCCCCTAATAAGAAGGCACAGTTCTGCAACCCTCCCAAATAGGCTTCTACCAAAATGGACTAAGTGAAGAGCAGGTTACTAATTCATGAGTTACAAATAAACTAGTTAACCCACCCTGCCTGGAAAACAGCCCAATACAGTAGTAATGTACAGTACTCTAATGGATGCATTACTATGATAACCGCCACTCTAACCAAAAAACACAGCAGTAAACCCTGCAATCTGTAGCCATGTTCCCACCTGCGTAGCCAGCAAAACACCTCCTCACTCTTCCACACCCCAAAAAAAAAACAAAACTATAATGCAACTCACTATACCTTATCACAACCCAAGGCCTACCTGTACCCTCAAGTACCACCAGGTCGTCAAGGACATATTACTTGCTGTAGCTAGCAAGTTCACGCCAGCTACACTTGGCCACTTAACTCCCATTAATATATCGGCCTAACCCCTTCTGAAGATGTCCCAAGACAAATTGATTTGTTACAAAACCTCATTTATCATCTCTGCAAATATAAGTATCAGTTCCTCTAATAACTGAATCTCTAATTACAAGAATATCTTTGCTGACCATCTCTGAAGAATCTTCAGCTTCTAATACAGTCAGTTCTGCTCTATCAATTTTTACAAAGGATAGAGCTTCATCACTATTAGTCTTATTAATTCCACTGTTTTCAGTGAGTATTAAATTCTCATCCAGCTGGCATTGTAAATCCACAGCTTGAGCCTTGTAGTCAACATCTATCTTTCTCTTCTTTTTTCTTACAGTAATGTTCTTCAATCCTTCCACGTTCAGTTTTGATTTCTTCCTTTTCACCTGCCCCTTGCCTCTTTTTTCTACCTTTTCCATTGGAAAGGTGATGCCTTTTTCTGTAGACTGAGGGTTTTCTGATAGACAGATATCTTCATTCCCTGTCACCAGTGTGTTACATAACAAATTAGAATAATTTTTACTACGTATTCTCTTTCCTTTACAGTCATTAGTCAGTTTCTTTTTCTTCCTTGTTATTTGTTGAGAACTTCTTCCTTTCTTTCTTTTTTCATTTCCTTCTAAACAAACCGGATCCTCAGATTGCTGAGTACTTTCATCCACAATTCCATAGTTCTCAGGGGCCTCATCATGTTTCATAGAAGTTGAATGTTCTTTGCAGAAACCGGATCCTCAGATTGCTGAGTACTTTCATCCACAATTCCATAGTTCTCAGGGGCCTCATCATGTTTCATAGAAGTTGAATGTTCTTTGCAGAAAATAGGTGCATCATTTCCTAAATCTGTTCTATTTATTCTATGCCTAACATTATTTAGCTCATCAGTCCAGTCATTAATATATGATACAACAGTTCTCCAAGCCATGCCAATTGCACATGCGCAATCATCATCATTAAGTCGAGATTTGCTTCTAACAATGGTAAGCAAATATCCAACTTTTGACATGAGGAACAAAGATCTGCTGAGTACTTTCATCCACAATTCCATAGTTCTCAGGGGCCTCATCATGTTTCGTAGAAGTTGAATGATCTTTGCAGAAACCGGATCCTCAGATTGCTGAGTACTTTCATCCACAATTCCATAGTTCTCAGGGGCCTCATCATGTTTCATAGAAGTTGAATGTTCTTTGCAGAAAATAGGTGCATCATTTCCTAAATCTGTTCTATTTATTCTATGCCTAACATTATTTAGCTCATCAGTCCAGTCATTAATATATGATACAACAGTTCCCCAAGCCATGCCAATTGCACATGCGCAATCATCATCATTAAGTCGAGATTTGCTTCTAACAATGGTAAGCAAATATCCAACTTTTGACATGAGGAACAAAGATCACCAGTGTTATCAGCTGTTACCTTTAAATATGCATAGCATTTATTACACTGTACAAGGTACTTGTGCATTAGCAAATCGTTAATTGCATACTCATTTAAGGAATCCATTTTCAGCTTTAATTGAATAAAATATTGCAAAGGAAAAAAATTACACAAAGTTAGCAAAGAATTCAAAGGAACTTAAATCAACTTATATGACAAAAATTATGCCAGCAGTATCCAACTAAATAATAAAATACAATAAACTTGTTCTGACCATACAAGTTCTACCAGACAGAAGTTGTAATTTCTTTACGTCGCACACGAAGGCATGCAGCAGCTTCTGCTCACTATAGCTCGCAGTCACACCTCCTTTTAATAGTAAAAATAAATAAAACTTCTCTTACCAGTCAACTCCACAACAAATCACAAACCAAGACAGGATTGTTTTGATATGGTCAGAATTTTCCCCTCTGCAGTCTGTGTAAATGTGTAGCTGTCTAGGCCCTTGTGGTGGCTAGAGCTTGCCTGTCCAAAACCTATCCCGTCCTCACAACCAAAAGTCAGACTAAAGGTAAAACAACAAAATATGAATCAAAGTAAAGCTTGTTAATAAGCAGTCTCTTCCTACTTACAAACAGTTAAAAATAGTGATAACAAATGCAACATAAATTCAAATAAAACTGCTCTTAACAGTCATCTCCACAACAAATCACAAACCAAGACAGGATTGTTTATTTTATTTACAGACGGCCACCCAAATTCT
This sequence comes from Protopterus annectens, assembly GCF_019279795.1. Taxonomy (NCBI): domain Eukaryota; kingdom Metazoa; phylum Chordata; order Ceratodontiformes; family Protopteridae; genus Protopterus; species Protopterus annectens. Next base: position 273,143,492 of record NC_056730.1, on the reverse strand, counting down.
TTCCCAAGGAAAGAATTAGATGATGTGGCCATTCACTATTTTAAGCATTCGATGCTTAGGTGTCGAGGATTTAGCATTCAACAACCTATGCTGTTGAAGTTATGATATAGACTTGATTAACTAATAGGTGATATACAGTTATAGATACTTCCCAGTTTAATCAAAAAAGAAGAGGAGTTTCTATCTTATGGAATAATTCTTTACTCTTCCACATATTTTAAGTACCTATAATGATGATAAAGGTATGTTTTGCTTGGTTAATATTTTAGTAAACCAAAAAATATACTTCTTAATTAACATGTACTGGATCCCTGGATTAGGAGTTTTGATTTTGCAACATTCAAAGAGTAGTCTTATTATTGCTGGGGATTTTAATTGTATATTACATGGTGATGATACAATGTAAAATAACAGCATTTGGTTAAAGCATTAGTAAACTTCATCAAAACATTAAAGACTTTAAAGATTTCTTGATTAATGAGTCACTTTATTTTACACATTTTTCCAACAGACATGGCTTACAATCTACAACTGATAGAGTTCTCATTTAAAATGATCTAGTTTAGTAATTTAGATAAAATTAAGATAATATCTTGCTCATTTTCGGACCATAATGCTATAACACTTGAAATATGTATGAAATGTAATGATAACATTCATATTAAGAGAATTCCAGCTTATATCACAAATATGAAAAATTTTAAAGAATACTTGAATAAAGAGATTCAATCTTACCTAGAATTTAATAGTAGAAATGAAATTTTAGATACTTATGTATGGGATGCTCTTAAATCATACTTGTATGGAAGAATTTAAAACTGGTACTTGTTAAAAAGAAAGCAATGGGATAAAGATTTGAAAGACCTGCAACAAATAATTGATAAATTAGTCATCAAATGAATAATAACACTCTGTTAGAAAAATCAAATGAGTTACATAGTAAATATTTGGAAATTTGAAACCATAAAGTTAACTTGGAAAAAATAAAATTAATAAACTATTCATCTAATCCAAAATATTTACATAAAGTAGCTTCCAGAACAAAAATGATAATAAACTCAGATCATATAAAAGAGAGATATAGTACATTTAAAAAGAAAAAAAATTCACTGCTATAGATGATATTCTAAACGAGTTCAGATCACATTTTCAAAAAAATTAATCAGGAAAAGGCAGTCATGGATTCCCAAGAGATTATAAAAACATTTATTAATAAATACATTAAAAATAAATTAATGCAGCAGTATTTAAATATAACTAATAAACCTATTTCCATCTTAGAGCTCACCAATCAAGTTAAATTCTAATAAAGTGCCAGGTAATTATGCCATAATTCCTAGACATGCCTTAAACATTTGGTGCTAATCCTCCCTCATGGAAATATACTCTTGTAAGCCCAATTTTAAAATCTGACAAAGATCCAACAGATTGTATCTCCTATAGACCCATATCATTACTAAATGTTGATTATAAATTATTCATGTCCATTATTGCGAATAGATTTCAACAATTCCTACCACATTTAATTAATAATGATCAAACTGGCTTCATAAGAAATAGGAATAGCTTTGACAATATTAAAAGAATTATATCTATCATTGACTATACCAACAACTCAAAGGAACATTTAACTTTGGTAAGCTTATCAACTGTGCTTTTTACAAAGTTAGTTGTTACTTTCTCCTCTTAGTTTTACAGATATGTAACTTTCCCACTAAGTTTCAAAATCTCATTAAATATTTATATAAAAATCGTTTGCCTGTATAAAAGTTGGCTCTTATATAGCACAATCAATTACCATAAATAAAGGTACAAAACAAGGTTTTCCTCTTTCACTGTTATTGTTCATGTTAATTATGGAACATTTTGCAAACTTTATTAGAGTTAATCCAGAAATTAAATGAATTCAATTTGGACTTTGTCTTTCTTCGAAAATACATTTGTTTGCTGATGATATTTTACTTACGTTAAATGATAATACAAACTCCCTAACTAATCTTTTTAAAGCTATTAAAAAAATTCAGCTTATTTCTGGTCTAAAATTTAATGAAATTAAGACTAAAATTTGATGTACAAATACACATGTACGAATATCTCAGAGAGAAATATACTAAATATATAGCTAATGATGATAAAATAATTGATCTTGCTGTAATCTTATCTAAAATCATTAATATTATTAATAGAAATTATAGTGAAACTTTTCAAAAGATAAAGATTCTTTAACAAAATGGAATAAATTATTTTTTTCATTTGAAGAGAGATTTATACTTATAAAAATGATAATACTACCTAAAATTTTATATATAATACAATCTCTAGCTTACCCTATTCCCAAACAATATATAAGATATTTCAATACACTAATGCTTAAATTCCTCTGGTATCGTAATAAACTGTGACTCGCTCTCAAACACCATCAGCGTAACTGGTCCAATGGAGGAATACATTTTCCTGATATAGAAATATACTCCATATTGAGTATAGTTAAAACAATTATCTTATGGACAAACAAAAATTATTCTGCTAAATGGAAAGATATTCAGGAGTATATTCTATTGAAGAATAGTCAATCAAAGTTCAACAGTTATAATAATGGGTTTCTTTGGCTTTTAAAAGATTATTTTCTCGGTCATCAAAAACCATCAATCAAATCTTCGTATATTACTACAACCATCTCCACTTTCAAAAATCTAGTCTATAGAACGCCTGAATACACAACTTGGATATTTTTCCCATACTATATACACAAAATAAATTACTTTTAATACATTCTCAATGAGCAATCTTAAAGACAAACAACTATTATTTTGATTTCAGTTAATGGAGAAAGAGGATATATTATCCTTAGATCACATTTTAAATAAATTTAACTTAAACTCTGATTCTTGGCTAACTATTCAAAATTGTAGATATGCCTTAGAAAAAAGTTATCTTATATGCAAGCTTTAGTCAATAAGTTTCCTAAATTTAAAGAATATCTGATAATATCAATTCATCAAAATATTAAAGAGAATGGTTTCCTTTCTAAAATGTATAAAATTGTAAAAATGAACATGGAGTTTTGCAATGATAATTACTGAGAATATTTTGTAACTGTCAATAAAAATTTGAGAATGAGAAAAAGATGATGTTATCTTCCTCAATTCAATCCTCAACATCTTTAAGATGGAAACTATTTTCTTGGAAATTTCTGCACAAAGCATTCATCACGTCTCAAAGCATACAATTGATGTACAAAAAATCTGGTTGCTGGAGATGTTGTTTAGACATTAAAGCTGTCTGGCAGCGCATATTTTATGAATGTTGTTGTTTGTCTTTCGGCTTTTTCCAGTAAGGGGTCACCACAGCAGAACTCCGGTCCGCTAATGATTGGCAGTAGATTTTTACGAAACGCCGAGGTGCCAGCTCGACGCCCAACCTTCAACTAAGGCATGCCCATTTACGCACGCTTGTCTTTCGAACGCTACCCAACCACGGGGAGGACATGCAGACTCCACACAGAAGGCCCTCCCAAGCCAAGCCGAGAATCGAATGGGAGAGCCTCTTGCTGTGAGGGAACAACGCTACTGCTGTACCACCGCGGCATATACATATTTTATGAATGTAACATCATTAAACACTTTTGGAATAATAATATTTTTTTTGCAGGCTCCATTTAGTGATAATTTTAATTTAAATAAATCATTAGTTCTGTTTAATGTGCCAGTCCCCACTTGTGTTAAAAAAAAAGTTGCTTAACCTCTTATTTGGACTTTGCTTACAATTGCAAGGAAAGTAATAAAAAATTGGAAGACCTCTACTTCACCAGCTACAAAGGATTTTTTTTATTATTACAACTGAAACATGTCATCTGGAGAGTTTTACTATTAAGGGAAGAACCACTAGAATAACTTCTTCCTAAACATGCGATTAAAATTACAAAGACTGTTGAACAAATGGACACTATTTAACTTTTAAATCAATTGTTAAATATGTAACTTGTTAAAGTAGCAATCTTGTAGACACCTTGTACATAGTTGATTATCTGCTTATTTGTGATACATGGTTCCTTGTTTTTTTTTTTTATGTTTCTGCAATTTCTGGGGCCTATATTAGAACATCGAAGTTTCAGAACTTCGAATGTTCTAATATCGACCCCTATTCAGTGAAAGCTGAAAATAGTGAAGTTACAGAAAACCAAATTCTTTCCTAGGGAAAGAATTCAGTTGTCCGTTCCTGTCACTTCACTATTTTCAGCTCTGTGGTGGAAAGTTACGGGTCGGGTTCAGGTAAGTGTGTGATTGTGTTGACGTGAGGGTTAGGGCGGGTTAGGTGAATTAGGGTTAGGGCGCGAGTCAGGTAAGTCTGCGAATGTGTGGATGTGAGGGTTAGGTTCGGGTAGGTGAGTTAGGGTTAGGGCACGGGTGAGGTGTGTGTGTGTGTGTGTGTGTGTGTGTGTGTGCGATAGTGACGGACCTTAGGGTTAGGGTTTGGGTTAAGGTAAGTGGGTAGATAGTGGTTTATGTACAGTTTAGTGTAGGGTTAGATGTAAGATTTTAGGTGTATGTGTGTGGATTGCTGTTTGTTTGGTGTGTTTGTGTTGTGTGTATGTGTTTTGGAACAGCAACTTTTTTCCCCTAGTAAAAAAATTGCTGTTCTGAATTTTCGATGTTATCAGTTTTCGCTTAATAGGGGTCGATATTAGAACATTCGCTTAATAGGGGTCGATATTAGAACATTCGAAGTTCTGAAACTTTGATGTTCTAATATAGACCCAATTTCTGTATGTCTTCTTATGTAATATTCTCATTTTCTTAATTCAATAAAATAATTAGAAAAAAATATGTGAATGATGGAGGCTAAAATTAACAAGACAGGATATTGCAAAAGGTTCAAAAGGAAAGTTTAGATGTGTAGATAAATATTAAGGGGTTAAGAAGAGAGAAAGTAAGACTGGAGGTTGAAGTAGAAGGGACTTTGAAGAGAAGGACGTGAAACTAGTATACTGGAAAGAATGTATTTATCTATTAATTTATTTATTTTATTTTATTTTACATTTGTTGACTGGGATGGTCTGACTGGATACATGTCCATTTTCAGTGGAGGCCCAGGGAGAAAAACTCCAAGGTAGAACATACAGTAAATATCACAAAATGATTACAAGTTACACACAGCATTTTCATTGACACAGGGAGAAGCATAAGGGAAGTGTGTAGATAACCTGTAAGGACCAGTCTAATCAAATAAGGTTACAAAATGAAGGGAAGAGGAGGACATCATGTTGAGAAAGTAGTGAAAAATAAGGGATCGGTTTAAGGCCATCTGTGAGAAATTGTTTTGGAAGGATTTGATATTATCCAGTGTGGGGATTGGAAAGCAACAGAGCACATATATACAATGACCTATACAGAGAGTAGTTGCTAAATAATTCTCTCACCACAGAGGAGTCATACGGGGAGTCCAGAGGATGAAGAGATGGAAGGCCAAAGAAATTGATTGGTGTTTTATTAAGATTAGAAACTTTTATAGGAGTCTCCTAGTGAGAACATTAAAGTTTGTTCAACAAACAGGGATAACAAGGTGGGCATGTGACACTGATAACAGACAGCATTGTGGCTCAATGCAAATCTGGAAATATTTGGCAGGCCTCGTTATTATAGATCTCATTCTTCGATACATATTAAGATAAAGATACTAGTGAAAGAATTAGCAATATTCAGGATGCCAGTCTCCCAGGACTTATTCAAGCATTACCAAGAATTAGCAGAAATTCCTAGGAAACATTTGATCAGAGAAATGATGTTGGATGCTACAGACTAAAAAAACTTTCATTGTGATTTCTGCTGATGGTTCTTTTTATTTTGCAAAGTTTGTAGAGTGCAAATACATTTGGCCATGTTTATATTTGTGGCTTGTTTAAACAGGACAGTAGGCTTTATGAAAATACAGCAGGTTGTATGCTATTTGTTGGTGCTGACAGTTCTTGTGATGATAGTTCAGAAGGATGCCATATGAGAATGCAGGAAGGGTCCTGATTGAGCTACAAAATACATTTTATTCAGAGTTTGGGTCTTTTTATGAAAGGTATTAGAATGAATGGGGCTAGTGTCAGTTATAATAGCTGGATTAAAGAAATGTGATTATGCACAACAGAAGTAGCAATGAAGAGTGAAGTTGCTGAATTTATGAAAATTAGAAAGGGTTCTAGGCAATGTTGGTGACTGTCTTCAATGCTACTCATATCAATTATAGAACAATTAACATGAAAACTGTGTATTACATCAGCAGAGAAAACTAGAAGGAATAGAGTTCTTTCCAGGCTATTCAAAGATCCATGCATCCACAACCCCTATTTCCATTTTTCGCATGGGGTCTGGGTGTCACTTCAACAGTGACAATCATCTAGAGCCAAGGTTTACAAGCTAATTGCATATTAATGGCAGAGGACTTACCAAAAGTACTAGAGACAACACAATGAATCAAAACTGAAAACTTCCAAACTGAGATAAAAAAATAAAAAAAAGATGCTAATGTTGTAATTTGGGAATAGTAGTGGAAAGGGGGGTGTCGACTATTATAAAAAGTAGATGCCCATATTGCTAAGGGTGTCAAGTAAGAAACAGATTAGATGATACAATTTATCTATTTTATTTATTTATCCATGCTGTGGGATCTTTTACATCCACTTGAGCTACCAACAACTCAAACAGAACGGACCTCAGTTTACTGTCTCACCCAAGGGACAAATTTAAAATGATCTCAACAAACTAGAGGAAAATATTAAAGCACTGTTAGGAAGGAAGAATGGAAATTGAATCAATTTATGGAATGTCTTCATTGATCAAAAATTTAGGATTCTCCTCCCTTGTTTAACACTGTGGAAAATGCAAATGCAGAAACAGAAATAGTTGGAGGGGGGTCATATGAAATGAAGATTGCCAATGATACAGTGATGACAAATAGGCAAGGGTGGGGCTGAAGTCTTTCTCATTTCCTGACCTATGTACTAGCCTGCACTATTAATCAATTAATTAAGGATAAACCGAAGGCCAAGAAGGGTGGCAAAATCCAAAGAACATAAAGTGAAATGCAGGAAAAAAAAGAGCATAAGAAGGAGTGGGAATTAAGAGTGTCAGGGCACAGTATTAATGCAGGTAATGTGATGGAGAAAGCCACTGAACAGTTCCTTTTCATCTCCTAATTAATGTCATTAGTTTTCGAGGAAGGAAACAGTGGCATTATGGCAAGGTCTGGGGCTGAGTAAGGAAGACAAATTCTTAGAACTCTAAGGAAAGAGTAATCTAGCAATTCAATAATTCCAGAAACTCACAGAATGAGAAAGCAACTACAGAGATATGAATAATGATATTTTATAAGGCTACAGCAAATGTGTTATGCTAGGGAAGATTCAAAGGATGACAAAGGTTGCAAGCTGTGCAGGAGTACCTTATGGCCAAAATGTGTGTTATAGTAAGAAAAAAATGGATGAAGATGTATACACTTGGATCTTATAGAAATGATGCAGAAGAGTGACCATGCAAACTCTTAAATGTTTATAAGAGAAAGAAGACTACCTTAAACCTACATGAGATGAAACTGGTGTGGACTGTATGTAATGCTCTTAGACATCTAAAACAAACAGATGTCCTGCTCAGGTGATACTTATCCCAAGTCAACTTGGCAAACGAATGGAGGAGCATGAATAGCATTTAGTATCACTGTATAAAAAATATCACAGGATTAATTAATATAGTTTGCACTTGTAGGAAAGCTGGAAAGTTATTAAAAGAATTTCCGCATTTCTTAGGAAGATGTTTTCATAAAAAACCAATGGGTTAGTTGGAAGTCTTTGGGTTATGGATAGGAAGGAAGAACATATAAGGTAATCTGAAAGAAAGAAAATCAATGTTTATACAGGCCTATTCAATTAAAAATAAAACGGAAGTAAAATGAAGGGAAATGGAACAACTCTTAGAAGAGTAAGTTGAAGAATGAGATGTTGATATTGATGAAAAGATAAGCAAGAGGATGCAAACTTAAAGGGCATAAATATGTTTTGACAGACTACTATAGATATCCTTCACTAAATTGAAGAAGGGACATACCAAGTAGTTATGATGCTGAGAATAGAGTAGGCCTGCTTGGCAGAAAGAAAGATAAAACAAGTATCCCTTCTTGCTTTCTTCAGATAGCTGCTCCATCTATTGCTCTGACAGTATCTATTTTAATCAACCATTCCATCTCTGAAGCTAAAGTACCTGCTACCTGGAAACAATTCTACACCATACCTATTCATAAAGATGGCAATTCCACAGAACTCTCAAACTTCAGACCAATAGCTATCCTCTCCCTTCTGTCTAAAATCTTAGAAAAATGTATACATACACAAGTAATGCAATATCTTATACAGGGCACACTCCTCACTCCCACTCAGGACGGTTTCTGAACCAAGCATAGTACCACTACAGCTCTACTTTCCTTTTTCAACACCATTTCTATAGCTAGAGATAATCATAAACATATCTCATGCTCATTCCTTGACCTCGCAAAAGCCTTCCACACTGTCTCACATCCTCTGCTACTGAATAAACTCTCTGATCTCAACTTCTCTACTACAACAGTAGCATGGTTCTCCAGCTATATCACTGACTGACAGCAATCAGTAAGATGGCACTCCTCAGTAAGATGGCACTCCTCACTGTCAACCCCCCTTCCAGTGAAAATGGGTGTTCCCCAAGGATCTATCCTTGGACCACTAATTTTCAATATCTTCACCAACTCGCTCTACTCCTTTTGTCCACAATCCTCATTAGTCCAATATGCAGATGACTCCACAGTTATCACCATTGCTAACTCACCCTCTGAACTTCTAACAGCTATCCAGCCTTCTTTCAACTCTGTTGAAACCTGACTCACCAATAATCAGCTCATCCTTAATCCCCCAAAAAACAAACTCTTATTCTTTCTCCCCAAAACTGTTACTCATATCAAATCTACTTTTCAAATAAAATCACACTCTCATAGTTGCTGACTCTAGTACTAAACTCCTTGGTGTAACCATTGATGGTCAGCTAAAATTTGACCTCGATATAAATAACTGTATCAGGAAAACCCATCAAAAACTAGGACTTCTTTACAGAAACAAATTCCTAACCCATGAATCTAGAACCACAATCACCCATGCTTATCTTTTGCCATGCCTAACATACTGCTCCCAAATACTCACAAATCTTAACTCCACCTTACTTACCAAACTCTAATCAACCTATCACAAAATAACCAGATTTGCTGCGCAACAAAACTACAAATCTCACCACTGTATCTCCCTTAAACATCTAAACTGGCTCAAACTACCATACCTCCTACTCCTCTATCAGCTCCAAATTATACACTCCATTATTTATTCACCATCCTACTGTTCAGTACTAGGCATCATAATCTCCCACTATGTCCCATCCAGACTACTCAGCAGCTCCACCCAAGACCTTCTACAAGCCCAAGTCCAAAATAGGAGCCATTACATAAAGCTACCATCCCTCTATTGGTTGAAATAAACTCCCACAAGAGGTTAGATCACTTTCACATCCTAAAGTATTCAAACTAGCCACTAAATAGTACTTACAAAGTCATTGGATTTGTACCTGTTCTCAGCCTTCTTGAATACACCTTCACTAAATAACAAACCTAACTTCCTCTGTCTTACCATCATTTCTCCTCTATACCAAAACACTATCTCCTTTCCTTCTGCTGCAGTATTCTTCATAACATTTTTATTGATAATTGTAACGGCATATATATGATAACTGTTCTACAAGTTTTATTATGAATGATTATAATGTTAACTGTGTTTGTAATGGTTATTTTTTTTGTAATTATGTTTTAGAGCTTTTCTCCCCGGGTCCCTGCTGAAAAAGGGCTTTTGTTCAGTCAGACAATCCTAGTTAACAAATGTAAAATAAATAAAATAAAAATAAAAACAAGCAGACATTCATATGTATTGTACTAATTGCAAGACTCCATGGTTAAATGACTGTTAACTACTTCCAGGTGGAATGATTATTGCCTTTATGTGTAATGCTTTGTATGGTTGGGACTCATTTTATAATAATTTCCCCTTCTGGCTATGTTTTATCCATGTTTATTTAACTTTAAAAAAAGTCATCTTGTGAGGTTGATATGAATCTGGTTCATTTTAACATATCAATTTTTGTAGAGACCTAATAATGTGAGACTGAGTCAACAAATGTGTATAAAAATGCGGATATATTTTATGTGAGGGACTTCCCAGGCATGTGGATTCATGTCTGCACCCTCTTATTTAATATAATTGACTCAGTGGTTGCACAGCTTTGGGGGTGTTGGATACTGTGTACTATTAAGTCTATTTAATGCATATCACGTATGAGGTCTCAAGGACACAGGACTACATGAATAGATATCATTGATAGTCTTATTGTTGCAGTATGATAGTAAAATGTACAAAACAAACAAATGCACATATAAAATATCATTTAACCTTTATAAATACAGCCTGATGCCTTTTGTCTCTTTATTATGTCTATTTTGGGAAACTGCAGAATTTGATACTGTTCCAGATGTTTGGAAGTAGGTTTAACTCCAAAGTTTAGAGTGTAGTAATTCCGAGATTTCTTAAAAAACAAGTACTGATGAGACAAATTATCAGTCGTGAAAGGCATTTTTAATATGTCTTTTTATCCCTATTGTCTGCCAGCCATCATCTTTCTTGTTATCTGGCCATTTGCTCCCCCTTCAGTAGAAATCCATTTATGAGAGGCCATCATTCAGGCAGCCAGTAAGGTTTTCTATTAATCTCTAATTCTGAGTACCCTACCGCAGTTGGCCAGTTTAGCCTGTGAAACATGCCCACCACCTCCACTACCACTACAAATGACTAGCTATGACTACAGCACATGCTTCTTGGTATGGATACCCCTATCACTGCCCAAATGATGCTGACATACCTACCTTACATTAACATGCCTAGCTGCCTCCATCCATCGTAGAAAACCAGCTGTTGATTCACATACAGTCTCGCTAGTCAGCTATTCTAGTGTTCGGGTTTCTAGATGATCTAGTGTGAACTTGTTCATAGTATGGGTTTCATTCCTCTGCTGCACAGAGCTGACTAGATGTGAATAGCATTTGCTTTGCAAGGCATTTAATATTGTGGATTCTTTTACAAAAATCTATACTGAGCAAATTAATTTAAGCCAGGTTCATGAATATCATCCAGACCTTTGTAAGGCTGGTGTGTAGTACAAGCAATATACCCAAACCTTATGTAGATCAGGAACTTTAAAGAATAATAGTATACAATCAGTAAAATAACAGTGATCCTGGATTGTACCTGGGATGCAGTTCTACACAAAGAAGGTCAGAAATCCCCATCTGAAATTCATGAACACAATGAAGATGGTGTTCTAACCTGCACTACTGCCTGAAAATATAGCAGTGCAAGTACTAACTGAGAAAACTGAGTTAAGCATCTAAAGTCCTGATCTGACCATGGGACTGGTGTTTCATTCAGATATGCCTGACCAACACCAGTCTGTTGGGCGAGAAAATGTTTTGAAGTAATACTAAATTACTAGGTGTAACCAGACAAAATTCTGAGATTTGCCCAGCACATAAAAAGGCATAAAAATTAGAAATTCTCTACCAGTCAAACAGACAGCTAATCAAGGTAATTTCCCTGTTCTACCCCCTTCCTAGACTCCTATATGCATCAACCATATTTACAAACATTCAAAGCACACAACAGAGTTAGTGTCCTGCTACAATAAAGTAGAAAATTTGTTACAAACATCTCATATAGGACTCACTACTGTCTCACCCTGAAAGGAATACCGTGGTTAAAAGTAGCACAGCACCTAATCCCTACCCAGCTAGTCACAGCCTATAATTTCATCTACAACCCTGATAACTGCCCCTCCCCTATAAAACATCCTTGAGCAGTACTCACCTTGTAGAGTCATACTACATTGAAAAACTTATTTTTGCCACCTCAAAGTCACAGTGCTACAGGAGATGTTCTGCATTCCAGTTATATTGTCAGACTTTGGAAGAAGTTACCACTTCCACTAAAACAAACAGCCAAATTAAAAACATTGCAAAAAGGGAAATCCTTGGTATTCCTCAAAGTCTCAGAAAAACTCAGTTTGCAACTTAAAACTCAGTTTGCAACTTATACTGGGTCTAAAACAAACCAAGAAGAAACTTTGCAGTGTGGAGGGTGTGATGTTCTCTTCCTAAATTATGTAATTAAATGCATAACATAACCTAATTTAGGAAGTGAACATCACCCCATGCACACCGTGAGGTTTCTTCTTGTTTTATTTTTTCAAATTCAAATGATTCAAACCTAAATTAAAACAACACCTGACTGATGGATGGCTGTGATCATGTACCACACCAGGATAATATGGATTTTTTAAGACATTACCATGTCTATAAGACATCAGGTTTATAGACAATTGAAGCATACATATCAAGTCCCCTGCACAGCTGTACTATCCTATTCTTATTTCCCCACAAATTTCTCTTTTTCCACCAGTTTCCCTAAATTACATCCTCTCTGGCTGAGCATGGTATTCCATCATTGATGTGTAGGACAGAATGATAGCAGCCTAACTCGACTGATAGCTGTGTACTCATACCTTACTTTTACAGGAATAGGCAAGGATAATCATTCATCAGCACATGCAGTTGAGTTCCTTAAACTGTGCTTGCATGCAACTTTAACAGCTTACAGAGCTGTCAGTAAAAAGTAGTTATACATCTTACTTCTGCTGACACAGATTTTCATGAAATTGTATTTAAGGTTATTTGAACTTAATCACTGTCTGCCCCATGCTGTTTTCTCCTGTTCTAACTTCTTGCCTTTTTCTTTGCTATGTAACTTCTGTGAGAGAGAGAGACTTGACAGAAAGTAAGAGTGTACACCTTTTAATAACGATTTCACTTCTTTGAAAGAACTTTGATAGACAGTTGAATGCAAACCAGGGGGCAACTATTTTATTCTTCTACTTCAAGGTGCTTAATTCTAGTACAACGTTTCTAGTATTCCTACAAGAGCAAGATACATGTCACATCTTAGTTATGCTGTTTTATTTCATTAAATTATTTTATCTGATTATTTTACTTGTTGTATTGTTTATTTTGTCTGTTTCCTTTGTGTTATCTAACTGGCTTTTACTGTTTTTGTCTGGATTTATTATTTTTTTCTGTTATACTTTCTACACTTAGTCTAGCCTTTCTAATTGGTTTCACCATTCTTTCTTTGTTACACCTTACTATTTGTAATCTAAAGCACTATGTTGTGTTTTTGTTTTAGCTGCTTCTACTTATCCTTAGTTAGTTTCATAGTTAAGTACTGGACTAGCTGCCTTTGTGGGCCATTTAACGTCAACTCAATTTTTTGTCCAAAGTTGAGAATCAAACCTGTTCCTTGTGTATGTGAGATAGACACTCAACTATTATGCCAAACCTCAGTCTCTGTAAAGTAGGACATGAATGAATCTGCTAAATCACTTTTCAGTTGTTCATAGGTAAATAATAGGCTATTAGTTTATAGACACTAAAGGCAATATACCTAGCTAATAACCAGTCAGAATCAACGACATACTTGATATTTGATAGATAAAGAACTTATCCAGTCCATCGGCCACACCTTGTTTTTGGCTGCTTTACTGAGCACTACCTGGTATACTTGTCATCACTAGAGTAGTTGGGTCTATGTAGCATTATGTGGTATATTATTTTGTATTTTGATTTTCTCTTTTCTTTTGTTCTTTTACCGTATGGTTACACCATATTGCAGTTAGCCTATTGTACTACACTGCATTATGTTTAATTGGGTTATTTGCCCTTCATAGGTTGGTACTAGGCTATTGGCTTTAGGGCCTATACAAGCCTAGCCATAACAAGCCTAGCCATAACAATTCCCTGGCTATTTCTTCCCACTATATTTACTTCCTTGAACCCGTGTCTAACTGACGTGATCCCTGGGGTGAATTTCCTATCTCCCATCCATTCGTCAAGGTTCCATTTGAAGAGGACAAAAGAGGCGTTCTGCTTGACATGTATGGGCAGTCTATTCCATAGTCTGGGGAATCTCTGGGTCAGGAACCTATCCCTCCAGCATGTTTTGTTCATTGTGATGACAAGGTTTAGATCCCCGGAGTGTGTGGCTCTGAGGGATTGGGATTTCTTTAAGTGTAGCATGTCCAACAGCTCTGGGTTTGACATGGCCTTGTATGTTAAGCAGAGATCGCCTCTGAGTAGACGATATGCAACAGAGTATAGCTGGAGTTTTTTTAGATGGTCAGGATAGGGCATCTACTTTAGGCCTGTGATTCTTTTAGTGAGGTATTTCTGCAGCCTTTCCAGTTGTTGCAGATGTCTTGAGAAGTACATACCAAACGGGGTGTTGTATTCTATAATGGGTCTTCATAAGCTTTCATACTGTTTTCTTCTGATTTGTTCAATTTTGGCATTCCTTTCTACATTTTTGCTATGTGCCTATATTGTGGTTTTTACCCACTTTAGAATACTGTCTGTACTGTGTTTATGTTTACTTTCTTTAAGAAGTAATGCATGTTTATGCCTGCTTTACTTGTGACATCTGTATACTGCACTGTACTGTTTTAATCCTGTTCAACTGTTTTAAACTGCTTAAGTTGAAACACCTGTGTCAGCAGTGTGTGATATTTATCCATATTTTCTCTTTTATCCGTATTAGTATGTTGCACTATGGACACTGTATTGTGGAAAGGGGGCAGCTACTTCAAGTGCAAAATGTTAGGGTGGGGTCACAATCAGGAAGTGCAATTCCTGCATTTTTTTCTGTACTGGCATGTTACAGTAAAACCAGAAGTCCCGAAGTTCTTTTTTTCATTCTGGGGGTGGGGATATGCCTGTAGTACTACAAATGCACCATGCAGCAATTCGCTTGCTAGAGTAAAAGAAGAAGACCTTTTTTTTTTCACCTGAAGTGCTGAGGAGTAAGGCACAGTATTGGAGACTGGCACAGGAGCTAGATGACCCAGCCACAGCTCTGACTGTGCTTTTACATTTGCATACCATATTGAGTTTTCTGCATATGCTTTATTTGTAGTATCTGTGACTGCATCGTGATTGTATGGTATACTGAACTCCATATCCTAAGCCTGATATCCTCACTAGTTTTGTATTCTTATCTGCATGAACATACTATATATATACAGTGTAATCTGAGCAGGCAGAAGTTGTGGCATCCATGCCTGCATTTTGGTCTTCAGTCAATCATCTGTGTGTCCATTCCATCTTTTTGTTATTTCTGTATAAGATCTTGTAGCCTTGCAAAATTATAGAATAAGAATATTCATCTTGTCTTGTTTAATATATCAGTAGATTGATTGTCTTCTCTTCCATTTCACACTAGCCTCTACACCCCAGTAGTCTTCTCCTATGGGACCACAGTCTGATCTTATTTTGCATATAGACATCCTGTGAAATACTAGGAACTCTGAGGCAGTGTAACAACTGCCCTATGTTCTGAAATCCACTTATTATTAACCAATACTGAATCTACATGTGAGACATAAACACTTCTTCAGACTGGACTCCATGGCTGTCAGAAAATAAACATGCTCACAATGAACTGCAATCCAGCATCAGCACTAAACTCATTTTATACTGAAGAAAATCCTGCATAAGCCTCCAAAAAGTACAGAAGTACAAGAGGACGTCAACCATATAAATCTTACCCACTATACATATACCTGCAATGTCTGTTACATTCTCAGTTTGGGAGATTCACCAAAGCTGCAGCTCTAGGCACTTAATGTTATCAGATCATGTTGCCATCCATCACAGTGTCTTTTTTATTAGTAACTTCATTGAATGACATAATAATGTGCTATCCAATAGGTTCTGAAAGGTTGCAGTGATGGTTAGATATCTTTAAGGTGCTAAGATTTATAATATGATTGGGCCCTCCTTCTAAAATCCTCATATTGCCTGGTCATTGCCCATGTGGGGATAGATGCTTCCCCACAGGGGAGATTGAGGGACATGCCTAAGTTGTTGGTATAATGACCAAGGCTGAGAATAAACTAATTTTGAGCAGCATCTTGTATTTGCCTAGAATGATGTTACAAAAAAAAAATACTTTTACAATTGGCTCGATAACTGCTGTCATTGTAGAGTGATTTAATATATGTGTCAGCTTGAGACATGATGATGAACAATCCTGCTTGATTTGCCAAGGATGCCCTGCACCTCTGCACAGAGGACTTCCAAATATTGATTAGGACATTTTCTACCCCATATTCTCTCTATTTGGCAGAGTTGGTCTTCTAGACTCATTGAAATAAATATTTAAGTTGTGATCCACCTTAAATCAACTTAAAACTACTTGGTCCTGAGTCTTAATAATAAAATGCCCAACCTTGATACCTTCTTGTCCCTTGGAATGCACACACATATACATATAAACCTCCCGAAGATAGCTTATTCGGCTTTGTAGTCAAACATTTAAAGTATGCAAGGGTTGCCACATTTGGAAATGGCAAATCATGGATGAAAAACATACATTATTCTGTCCATTTCTTCTTGCTCCATGCCTTTCTCTGTCTGCTAAACCTCCTCTTTCTTCCCTTTTGCCAGTGAAAATGGGCACATCACTGCAGATCAGCTGATTGCCTTTTTATGTTTCAAAATGCATCCATATGCAATCATTTTTTTTTCTTGAAGTGATGTTTACATAAAAACTGCTGTATGAAGGCAGTGACTTTATCAACTCCAGTATTCTCCTCTTCCAAAACATAGTGCACACCAGGTCTACAGAGACAATTCTGAATTACCTGTTTATCAGATACAGTAATGGGGATTGGTAGATGCCGGATAACTGTAGATGTTATGTGATCCTATCTCGCCTACATTCTGACTGATGGGTTCGGAGCCGATCCCTCGGCTCCGACTCGGCACGCTTATGCCAAAGAGCGAAGTCTCTTATTGGCTGAGCTTACTATATCCCAGGATGCACCACTACCAGTCCCCCAGATCTCGTTTGCCGCTAACTAGCAAAGACGTGGTCTCGAGCTGGCTGAGCTAAGTAGTGTCTTTTCACTAACTTTTTCTGTCAGAAATTTGCTAATTCTTTAACAAAAAGCTGTTTTAACAGCTACTCTGTGCTGTGTGTGTGTTTTGAAAACTTTTTGTGGAAAGTTTGTGTGTGATTGGTGTTTGTTCCGGTACAGGCTCCCTTGATTCATAGGGCCTTTCCTGTTGGTTAATCCCTTTTGAACCTTAGGGGTTCTTGGATTCCTGTATACTTTTATTCCCTGTTGTATGTCTTCAGTTGGCCTTTATTTTAATTGGCTATCATTGTGAACGGCAAGTTAATCTTTGTAGGGTCAGTTTTTTTCCAACAAAGTTTTGTCTGTGAGAGAGTACTCAGTTTCTTATAATGTCTCAGGCTCCTAGGCCTTCGGGCTTCAAGAAGTGCACTAAATGTAGTTTTAAAATGTCTATCACGGATGACCACTCTCTCTGTGTATATTGTTTGGGCACCAAACATTTGCAGGAGTCCTGCAGCGTGTGTCACGCTTTTTCCTCGAGGGTCCTCCAAGAGAGGAAAAATAAGCTTATGTTGAAAGGCCTTATAAAACCCTCTTTTGAAGAAGCTTTAGCATCCTCTCCTTCTCCTGCTAAAAAGAAAAGGGCGTCGGCTCCAACCAGTCCGTCGGACCCGACCGCCAAAAGACATAGGCAGGCTTCTCCTTCGGCTCCAAGGACTTCGGAGCCGAGGGCGGAACAGTCTGCCTCGATGCCTCCAGTCTCGACTCCTCTGGCTTCGAGCCGATGGCTGGGGCATCGAGGCGGGTCACCTTCACGGGATCCACAGGTCTCGGAGGCGGTGGAGGTTGTGGGCTCGGACACTTCCTCCTCGGCCTAAGTCCTCCTCGGCACCGATGGAAACTAGTTTGGGTAATCCTTGGGCGCCGATAGTTATCGAGTGGCCTCGGAGCCGGTCCCCTAGCCCCTTGGGGCCGTTGGAGAGGCCAACTCGAACCCGTTCAGTCTCCTCTAGGTCATCGAGGATGTCAGATTCGGACATAGACAGGGTGCTCCAAAGACTGTTCCAGTCCCCAGTCTTTCAAAATTTGTTTCGCTCCGACCCAATTGGCTTCGGAGCCGATAGCCCATGCCATTGCCATTCCTCCTCCGACCGCTTCGGCTCCGTCGGAGCAGGTGCTGTTGGAGCCGGTGGAGATCCTAGGGTCGGCTCCGACCCTTACTCCAACCCCGGCCTTCGGGTCCGAGTTTGGCACGCGGACTTCTTCGACCGGACCCGGGGGTGACGTTTCGGGACCTATGCTGTCGGTTCCGAGCCTCCCTCTCGGTGCTTCGGCTGCGGGACTTCCGTCTGCTATCATGGCTCCAGGGACCGGACACTCCCAGGATTCTGGGGGTCTGGCTTTCAGAGCTATGAGGAGTGCCTTGGCCAAGTCTTCTTCGGCCATCTCTCCGGCTTTACCGGCACCTTCCCTGGGCGTGGAGACTGGGTCTTTGGCAGTTCCCCTGTCCCTAGGCAGCAGAGCCCCGGGGCCTGAGGTTACCCTCACTGGGGGTTCCCCTCCTCCTGAGGGTTCTTCGGAGTTGTCTTCGGAGGAGCCCCCAAGGAAGAGATCGTGCAAGAGGAAGCACGTGGACTCCCCCGAGTCTCTTACATCGGACACTGATCTTGATGATGCAGAGGGTCCCGGTTGTCCTCGGATGATGTCTCATTCGCAGACATTTTAGAGATCCTTAAGCAACGAGGCGGCTGGATATCCAAACCCCCCTCTGCTGATGAGTCAGTGCTTCTCAAGGCCTTTGGGGCTCAGCCCTCTGCCTCCTGGGTGTCTCCGCCCTTCGACGAGCTCCTGGATTTGGTTTGTCGGAGGGCGTGGGAACATCCAGATACTGTGGAACCAGTGCCTTCTCGCCCTAACAAATTTTTGTCTGCCCCACCCGAGAAGGAGTTCTTGACAAAGGCGTGGCTGTAGATGCCATGGTGGTGGCATCTGCTACACAACAGGACGTGGCAGAGGCTTCAACGTCCGTCCATCCTCCTAATAAGGAGTCTAGGAGCATGGACCGATGCAGGAAGCACCCTGACTTCAGCGGCCTTTACACTAAGGTCCCTGAATTATTTGGCACATTTTACCAGGCTACAGAGGGATCTGGTCAAGGAGCTGTCAGATTCCCTCTCAGGTAACCTACCTGAGCAGCTAGCCCAGTCGGTTAGCTCTCAGTTGGCTATCCTTACCTCGATTTCTAACTCGTCCAAGAGGCTCATTTCATATGCGGCCGAAGGGGCGGGCAGAGCGGCAGGCACAGGCGTGGCTCTACGGAGACAAGCCTGGCTCCGTTTGTGTCATTTTTGGAGGCCTTCAAGTCTTCCTTCGCCGACGCTCCCTTTGATGGGTCCTCTTTGTTTGGGCCTAAGGTTAAAGACACTCTTACCCGCTGTGAGCAAGAGGGAAAAACTTTATCTGCCGTAGGTGCACGTTATTCCACTCCCTTCGGCCTTATCCCAAGGCTAAAGGAGGAGGGAAGATGTGGTTCCAAATCACGTAAGTTTTTCCTCAACAGCAGGAAGATTCCCCTTCCAGAGGCAGAGGACGGGGAAATTTTTCTGGGAGGCGCTGTCCCAGAGGCGGCAGAGGGCCCGCAATTCTGGAGACCGCGAGTCCTTTCGTGGCTCTTCAGCCTCCCACACTTCATGAGGGATTGAGGGGCTGTGCTGCTCCGGAGCGAGTGGGATGCCATTTTGCCAAGCACCTAAAAGCCTGGGAGTCTATCACTCAGGACAGATGGGTGCTTCGGATTATTGCCGGAGGTTACACCATTCCCTTCACACACTCACCCCCACTGTCCAAAAAAATCCCGGACCCACCACCCAGTCAAAGGGAAATTGCAGCCGCAGAAGCGTCAAAGCTGCTAGAAAAAGGAGTCATCCAACTGGTCCCCACAGACCAGATCGGATCCGGAAATTACTCAAGGTTCTTTTTAGTGCCAAAAAAGACAGGGGACCTAAGACCAATATAGGATCTCAGCAAACTAAACCAATCCGTCGTGAAGTCCAAATTCCGAATGGTCACTTTACAATCCATTCTCCCATTGTTGGAGAAGGATGTTTGGATGTGCTCCATAGATCTCAAGGACGCCTATTATCACATACCGATACATCAGGCGTCCAGGAGGTATCTGCGCTTCAGCCTGGGAGACAGTCATTTCCAATTTTGTGCACTGCCCTTTGGTCTCACCACAGCCCCCAGGGTGTTCACCAAGTGTTTGGCAGTAGTGACTGCTCACCTGAGGAGTCTTGGATTCCAAGTGTTTCCCTATCTGGACGACTGGCTCCTGACTGCCACCACCAGGCATCTACTAATAGACAACCTCAAAGCCACCATCTCCTGGGTGCTACCCTGGGAATTACATTCAATTGGTCAAAGTCTGTCTTGCTGCCCTCTCAGCATAAGATTCATAGGAGCAGAGATAGACTCAAAATTGATGCGCGTCTTTCTTCCTACCGAAAGGATTCAAACTTTACAAGGTCAAGTTCAAGCCCTGCTTCCAAGATCCAAAGCCCCAGCCAGGATGGTCCTGCAACTTTTAGGTTCGATGTCTGCCACGGTTCTCCTAGTTCCACTGGCAAGATTGCACATGAGGATTCTTCAGTGGCTGTTATCGACACAATGGTCCTTTCAGAATCTCCCCCTCAATCACCCCATTCTGATTACAGAAACGTGCAACGGGACCTCAGCTGGTGGCTTCAGCCATCCAATCTGAATCAGGGAAGACCTTTTGCTATCCCCCCTCTGGTGGCCACCCTGACGACGGATGCCTCCCAGACAGGGTGGGGGGGGGGCATTGTCTGGGCAGGTTAGTTCAGGGTTCTTGGCTTCCAGACGAAACCTTTCTTCATATCAATGTATTGGAAATGAGGGCTGTACTTCTGTCCCTACAGGCCCTCCACAAGTTTCTCCCACAAGGCATTATCGCTATCCACACAGACAACATGTCGGTGGTCTGGTATCTAAACAAACAAGGAGGGACCAGATCTTACCCCCTTTGCAGAGAGGCCATGAGGGTGTGGGAATGGGCTGTAGCTACCAACCGTTTCTTGGTAGCGACCCACATTCCAGGGAAATCCAATATATTGGCAGACAGATTAAGCAGGACGATTCTCTCTCCTCACGAGTGGTCCCTGAACGAAACTGTAGCAGCTCAGGTTTTCAGAAGATGGGGGACCCCGTGCTGCGACCTGTTTGCAACACCACAAAACGCAAAGTGCAAAAGGTTCTTCTCCTTGACTCCACGTCAGGGGGAGGCAGCTATGGATGCTCTAGTCCAACCTTGGCCAACAGGACTACTTTATGCCTTTTCTCCGGTCCCACTTCTCCCCAAAGTCATCCAGAAAGCTTCTCAATTGGGGTCCACAATGATACTAATTGCTCCGCACTGGCCTCGTCAGGTATGGTTTCCCTACCTAAAGAAACATGCTGTGGACGATCCTTGGTTTTTGGATCTAATTCCGGATCTGCTGATTCATCAGTCGGGACGACAACACCAGTCCCTTCACACTTTGAAATTGACAGCTTGGCTCCTCCACTTCCGACTTTAGTCAGAAATCACACCTTAGACCCGGAAGTTATTCACATTTTATCTTCGGCCCACAAACCCACCACTAAGAAATTGTACCTCAGTAAGTGGAAGAGGTTTGCTATCTGGGCTCAACTCAAGGGCTTAGACCCTATCACTGCCCCGATACCAGAGGTTTTGAAATTTTTAACATCCTTGTTTAATCAAGGATCTTCAGTCTCTACTATTAAAGTCCAACTAGCAGTTATCTCTAAATTTCACGAATCCATGGATCCACCGTTGATGAGCAGCAGATTATGCAAAACTTTCATTAAAGGTGCTGGGCTGTTAAGACCCCCAGTTTTTCATCCTGCGCCTCCGTGGGATCTTGATTTGGTACTTCGTGCCTTAACATCTTCCCCTTTCGAACTGGCTGCTACATGTGAGTTAAAATATCTGTCTTGGAAAACTGCCTTCTTAGTTGCAATTACCTCTGCAAGAAGAGTTTCAGAGCTTCAAGCCCTATTTATCAAACCACCGTACTTGATTTTTCACAAGGATAGAGTATCACTTAGGCCTAACCCATCTTTTGTTCCAAAGGTTTGTTCTAATCTCTGTCTCCAACAATCTCTAGAGCTACCAGTTTTCTTTCCGAAATTCTCCAACGAAGCGGAATACACCCTCCATAAATTGGATGTTCACAGGCAATTGCGCTTCTATATAGACAGGACTCAACAAATTCGAAAATCAGACCAGTTGTTTGTGTCCTTTTCAGATAATAAATTGGGTAAAACCATCACTAAAGCTACTATCTCCAAATGGATTAGAGATTGCATAACTCAGGCTTATTCCTCTTCAAATAAGCAACTTACAACATCTATCAAAGCTCACTCTACCAGAGCTATGGCTACTTCTATTGCTTTTCATTCCAAGCTCGCTATTTCTGAGATTTGTGCTGCGGCTACTTGGTCCAACCCGCACTTTCATTTCCCACTATAAATTGGATGTGGCATCTAAAGGGTGAGCATCATTTGGTTCCACGGTACTCAGGAGTGTTTTCCAGTGAGCCACCCAGGATTCAGGTGCTAGGGACGCTGTCCCATCAGTCAGAATGTAGGCGAGATAGGATCACATAACATCTTTTAGTTATGTACTCACCATAACTTCAGATGTTTGGGATCCATCTCGCCTACATTCCTAATACCCACCCTCCTTCCCCTGCCTTGGAGATCAGAAGAGATTGAGCGGTTTGGAGTTCTACTGTTTTATCTTGTTTCATCTGACGATGTTATATAAGCAGCATGTGTGTCTGTGTATGTATGCGGACAAACTAGATCTGGGGGACTGGTAGTGGTGCATCCTGGGATATAGTAAGCTCAGCCAATAAGAGACTTCGCTCTTTGGCATAAGTGTGCCGAGTCGGAGCCGAGGGATCGGCTCCGAACCCATCAGTCAGAATGTAGGCGAGATGGATCCCAAACATCTGAAGTTATGGTGAGTACATAACTAAAAGTTTCTGGTTGCTTGATAGTTACTATAAATAATAGGCCTGACTAATACTGTACCCTATACTGTTTGTTTGGCTTGACTTGTTCTCAGGTTGAGGAGAGAGGGAATTTATTCCTATCTTCCTTTTTAAAACTCAAAAACTCTAAAAACATAATGTTTCTGCAGGAGGGGAAACAGAAAGTGCAACACATGAAAATTGTATTTCTTTGATTTTTTTTCTGGTTGCTTGAGCTCTGGTTAACAGAGAGTTTACTGTACTATATAAAAACTATTAGGTGACAACTCTAGCCATAATTGGTTTTACTAAAAATGACTTTTGGTTCCTTGACTGTAGCCTTTAAAGTAGCATTTCTTTTTGGATGCTGTTTAAAACTTTCATTTAAAGGCTCACTGCTGCTCTTCAGCTGTGAGTAACATTTCTGCTGTTTGTTCTAAGTAGTGGGGATATTTGTAGCATTTCCATATTCAGGCTTGTATTTGGGCCTAGTGTTTGTGGAGGCTGTGTGTCTGAGCACATAATTCAGGGACATCTTGTTTTAGCCAAAGCCATCAGGCATTTCAGTGAGAGAGAATTGTTTGAGGTCATTGGCTGACTGAGGTCTCCTGGACTTCAGCTTAGACTAAGCACCTCATTGGTTCTTTTGAGATTTCTTTCTTAAAAGCTGTCTCAGGTTTCAACTTTCTGTTACCTAAGAAGCTCAGTTGAGTGTTCAGCCATTTTACAGTGAGCTGATCGAAGGAAGGACACTCAGCAAACTCGGAGCTACAATATATAACATTAAGTATCCTGTTTTTGTTTATTTTGTTCTTTATTTCTTTGTTGTTTATAGCACTTTGTGTACTGTGTATTTTTCTAGCTAGTTTCACTGTGTGTGAGGTATTAACTGGAAATTGTCCACTCTTATTAAGCATCTGTTGGGTTGTTTGTTTATGATAACTTGTTGCAGTTAAACTCTTTTTTCTAGTGGCTCCTTTAGCTGTTTAAAACTTTCATTTAAAGGCTCACTGCTGCTCTTCAGCTGTGAGTAACATTTCTGCTGTTTGTTTCCCACCCTTCCTCCCTGTTGGTATAGTGTTTTTATAGTTGGTGGCTTTGCAGTTGCCCGCCCCTAGTGTAAATTTGATCTGGGACCCTCCTCCCAGTCTAGTGTCATTACCTCATTCTACCCAGTACAGGAAGAGCATTTGAGAAGGCCAATCAGCTTAGTTTCTGCTACTCCTTTCTCTCTTTCCAAAAAAAAAAAAAAAAATGTATCTGCTTTTACTGTATTTGTGTTTTTTCCTACTTTATTTTGCTTTTGCTTCATCTTAAAAGTACTCAATTGTATTTATTACTGCTTGGTGTAACTCATTGTAAGCCTTTTAGTTTAAGCACCTGGGCTTCAGACCAGTTTTACATTAGGAAGGTTTGTGGTCTGCACTGTAGTGGCAGAACAGGTAGCTTACATCCTTCTAAGTTGGGAACTGCTGATTGAGGGCTCAGTGTCTGTTATTCTAAAAGTGTATTAATTCTGGTTTAAGCACTTGGGCTTGAGGCCAGTTATTTTACATTAAGAGGGTTCGTGTTCTGCACTCTTGTGGGAGGAGAGGCTGGACTCTGTCCTTCTGAGCTGGGAATTTCTGGTTAAAGCTTATAGTGCCTGCATATTTGAACTGCTTCTTACTGAAATTGGTACACCTTGTTTGCTGTAGCATAGACTAGATCCAGGCCTGCTGAATCTAGTTTTGTTTGTATAACTTGAGCACTAATCCAGGCATTCTTTAAAGTATTCAGTTTTATTTATTACTGCTGGTAGTAACTTGATTAAAGTGTAGCTATCATTTCTAAGTCTTTTGGATTAAGCACCTGGGCTTCAGACCAGTTGTTTTACATTAGGAAGGTTTGTGGCCTGCACTGTGGTGGCAGGTCAGGTAGCTTACATCCTTCTAAGTTGGGAACTGCTGATTGAGAGCTCAGTGTCTGTTATTCTAAAAGTGTATTAGTTCTGGTTTAAGCACTTGGGCTTCAGGCCAGTTATTTTACGTTAAGAAGGATTGCGGTCTGCACTCTTATGGGAGGAGAAGCTGGACTCTGCCCTTCTGAGTAGGGAATTTCTGGTTAGAGGCTTATAGTGCCTGCATATTCTAACTGTTTCTTACTGAAATTGGTACACCTTGTTTGCTGTAGCATAGACTAGATCCAGGCCTGCTGAATCTAGCTTTATTTGTATGCTTGTTGTTTGTTTATTTCCCTGAAATGCTAATTCCACCTAAAACGCGACCTTTTAGCACTTCTGTGGATCCCTAGTGATATCTGCATTGCTTACTGTACTTATTTCCTTGTTTCACTTGAAAGAAAGTTACTGTTTGTCGTTTTGCATTTAAGTTACCTGTAACACATTGCATTTAAGTTACCTGGCACTTGCTCACTAAAGCAATTATATAAGTCAGCTCTAAAAAATTAAAAGCACTACACCCTCACAAACTCCCCTTGAGTACCTTGTTCCCCATTGGCCCTTTTTTCAATTATAAAGGAATTCCCAATACTATTCTAGCATGTCCAAAGGTCAGTTGTCAATCTCCTCTCCGGTCCAGCTGGTGAATCTGGGAATCTTGAGGCAATGTTACAACTGCCTCATATACACAGACAACCCTGTCCTCCTCCCAACAAATTCCAACACATGTGAGAGATGCAACCATATAGCCAAACTGGAGGCTAAGCTCTCTCAACTCAGTACTGGCGTAACCAGTCAGGAGGAGAAGGAAACCACACTCACTACAATTCCAGTCTCACATAGACCTACCACGACAACAAACCAAACACATAAACACACAAAAACATACTCGGAGGCTCTAAATAAAAATCTGCCTAAGCAGCAGAGACCTCCAAAGCAGACACCCAAGCAACCGCTACCCCAAAACAAAACACGTGCAACACATAGCTCACAAAGCCAGTGTGCCGAACAGTCACAGCCCTTAAGGCTAAACAACACACCTGATACACTTGTAATAGGTGACTCTATCGTCAGGCACACTGGCGTCCGCTCACCAGGCTGAACAAGGAGAAGGTCATGGTGAGCTGCCTGTCGGGCGCTAGGATCCGCCACATAACACAAGCACTCAGGTCACTCCAAGGCAAGTACAAATATGACTCAGTCATTGTCCATGCTGGTGTGAATGACCTGAGACGTACCTCCCTGGACTACATGAAAAGAGACATAGAGGAGCTCTCTGAGCATGTAGCCCAGGCCGGTATGACCCTGACCTTGAGTAGCATCTTACCCTCACCAAGAATGATGCCACAATATGAAGACAAGATGATCAATTTCAACAATTGGCTTAAGTGTTGGTGTCATTCAAAGGGGAGTCAATGCCTGTCAGCCTGGGATGACATGCTCGACAAGCCACGATGCTTCGCTAGGGACGGCTTGCACCTGTCACCCCTGGGCTTTCGGATATTGACAAAGGCTCTTGCTACCTCCATAGTGCCTTTTTAGGCAAGGCTCAAAAGACAAACCCACCTCCATAGGTATCACAATGGATAAGAAACTAAGAGTAATGCTACTCAATGCCAGAAGTCTAAACCTCAAGATGCACGCACTCGAAACTCTCCTTAGCATGGAGAACATCGATATTTGTGCAGTAACAGAAACCTGGTTCAAGGCTCCGAGAGCACCCCAGCACTACCAGGTTATACCTCATACCATGCTTTTCGCCCCAAAACCTGGACCGAACCACAAATGGAGGAGTATCAATATTCGTCAAAGATACCCACACCTCCAGGTTGGTGGCACAGCACGAAGCATAAGAGACTATCCATGTGCAACTAACTGTGGGTAAAACTGCCTTCCAGTTTATAGCCTGCTACAGACCACCCTCCCAAACACAGGAACCCCACTTGGCCTTCCTGAGAATACTGGAAAATATGAAGGTCTCTCCAAACACCATTATATTGAGCGACTTCAACTACCCAAACATAGACTGGGAGCATTACTCTAGCTCCAACACCCTAGCCCAAAGGTTCCTAGAATTTATAAACTCAAATGCTATGGAACAACTTGTTACCACTCCCACAAGAGGGGAAAACATACTGGACCTGATCATCACCATCATGGGGACACTATGCTCCAGACCAGAAGTGTATCCCTCACTGGCAAGATCAGACCATAAACTAATCTCACTGGATATTCACATCCCGACCCCACCCCTGCCCAGAAAACCACAGTGAAAAACTTCTCTAAAGCAATTTCACACGCCTCAAAACCGAGGTGAAATCCTTCAAAGCCCCGGGCCTGTGGAAAATACAGCCCAGACCGCAGAATCCTTTATAAACGCATTCTATGAACACCTTCAGGAATGCATGGATCATGCAATCCCAAATAAAACCAAGGCCCAATCCTCCAAAGGCAGGCGTCCTGTCTGGTGGACCCCAGCCATAAACAAACTATACAATAGAAGGAGGAAGCTACTACATGATAGAGCAAAATCCCAAAAGGGAAGGCATCTCTGATCAGTATTAGCAAAACTACGGGCACCCATAAAATCGTCTAAGGCCAGCTTTGAGAGAAAAATTGCACAGGACACTAAGGATAATCACAAGGCTTTCTTTAGTTATGTTAGGAACCTGGGTGGGAATTCCCAGATATGCTCAGAATTAGTCCAAAATGACAAAAATACACCGAGCCCACAGACATTGCCGACATCCTAGCTGACAGGTTCAGTGCAAACTTCTCCCCCTCCCCACCAAAGGGCAAATATCTATCCCAACAGAGTGCTGCCCCCCCTGACATCTCAGATGCTCAGGTAAGAGCCGCCCTCTCCAAAGCAAAAAACACAGCATCAATGGGACCAGATGGTGTCCCGGGCTCGTCCTACATGAACTCCAAGAAGAGCTAAACCCAAACATAAAACTACTGTTCAATCTTAGCCTTACTACAGGATATGTACCCAAAGAGTGGCGTACAGCAACAGTGGTCCCTCTCCACAAAGGTGGTGCCTCAATGGATCCTGGAAACTATCGCTCCATAAGCCTGACTAGCTTGGTCTGCAAAGCTATGGAAAGGATCATCATGGACCTCATAAATAAAGATATTGGGGACCTACAGACACTGGATCCTACCCAGTTTGGCTTTGTTAAGGGCAGATCCTGCCTCTTAAACCTGGTCGATTTCTTTGAAACAGTCACCAAGGCCATTGACGAGGGGAAGGTGGTCCACACAGCCTACCTGGACCTCGCAAAAGCCTTCGATACAATACTCCACGTGGGCATTATAGATAAGCTCACCAGCTTAAATATAAACCCCTATGTCACTAGATGGGTTGCAAACTGGCTCAAGGACAGAACCCACATGGTTAGAATTGCTGGAGCCATGTCAGACTCCAAACCAGTTACAAGTGGCATCCCACAAGGCTCAGTCTTGGGACCTCTCTTGTTCGGTATATATTTCTCGGCGGTACAGGCCAACACGGAAGGACTGTGGCTGACCAAGTTCGCAGATGACTGCAAACTGGGCGCCATAATCAACGCTCCAGCCGACACAAGCATCCTCCAAAAGGGCCTCATAGAAACAGACAACTGGTGCCAGAGCCATGGCCTCAAGCTAAACGCCAAAAAGTGTATAGTCATCCCCTTTGGCAAAAACAAAGTGCCCACAAATTACCACATAGGTGGTAATCCATTAAGTACAGAAGAAGTCATTAGGGACCTGGGGACCCAAGTTGATAGCAATCTCTCATTTGACAACCACATGGCCAAAGTGGTTAGAAAAACATTTTATATAGCCCACATAATCATGAAGTGATTCACATCTAGTTCAAGGGAGGTCAGCGTGCCTCTTTACTCATCCCTCATCAGGCCCATAATTGAGTACAATGCCCCTTTTGGGATGTACCTTACCAGACACCTGCAACAACTGGAAAGACCCCAAAAGTACCTCACCAAGAGGATCATAGGGCTCAAACAGATGCCATATGCTGCCGGTTAAAGAAACTCCAGCTCTACTCAGTGGCATACCGCCTGCTCAGAGGCGATCTGTGCCTGACGTATAAAGCCATGTCCAACCCGAATTAATGGACATGCTGCACCTCAGAAAATCCAAATCCCATCGAGCTACGCGCTCGAGAGACTTGAACCTCAGCACTGAAATAAATAGGACATGCTGGAGGGACAGATTCATAACCCAGAGGCTCCCTTCACTCTGGAATAAAATCCCAGTCCAGGTTTGGCAGAGTCCCACATTGACTCTCTTCAAGAGGAATCTTGATGAGTGGATGGGAGATCGTAGGTTTACCCCGGCTATCACTTCTGTGTCACTGTTAGACAGAGGCACAGTATACTAACCACCTCAAAAAAAGGCATAGCAAAATTAATTTAAAATGGGTGGCGAAAGCCAAACACACTCTGGCTAGGCTTATAAATGCCCTAGGGCAGATAGCCTAGTATGAACCTATGAACCTATTTAAAGTTAAGGAGCACTGGGCAGATTGCTCTCCAAATGAATACTCATTTTTCGTTTCTAATTTATCCAACTTTAGCTTTTCTATTTTTAAAGTGCTGAGTTGTTTTATTTTCATTGCTATTGTTTCATAAGCATTTAAATGAGTTGAATTTCCTGTTTATTGCCCAGAGTAAGTGTCATGTTTTATTATTCTAGTGGATATAGTAGGTAGCTGCTGGATAATTATTTTATTAAACTTTGCAATTTACCATTTTTACAGTGGTGTAGTACTAACTAGTTGTCTTGTGCAAGTGCATCATGAATTTTTAGTTTGTGTGAGTTTTAAAGAATTCTTTCATTGTTGCTGTACTTTTATTCTATGAAGTAAATTTTCATTTATGTTGCTTTATATTCTGTGATTCTCAGTGTCACTGACATCTTTCTATTAAATGTCATATAGTGATGAGTGATGTGTGTTTACATATATATGGGTCTACCGTACTTCTTCAAAAAAGAACAGTAGACCCACACTTCAGCAAAAGTGCACTTAACCAAAAGTGCACTTTTGCGAAGAATGGTTCTACGAACCGTTAAAGAACACCAAAACAATGTTTTTGCAAGGGGGCAAACACCACTGTGCCCCCCACACCCCCTACTTAAATATACCAACTCCAAGATCGCACTACAGTTGGAAAACAGGTAAATTCTCTTTTCCCCACTGTAGTGTGCTTCAGCGCCTCAGTGTTCCTTAAAGGTTCTTTGAACCATTCTTCATGGAAGTGCACTTTCAGTTAAGTGCACTTCTTGCGTAAGTGTGGGTCTACTTCTTTTTTCATAGAAGCGTTTCTTCGATAAAGAGAAGCAGATCCTGATATATATGTATATATATATATATATATATATATATATATATATATATATATATATATGTATATATATATATATATATATATATATATATATATATAGATATATGTATATATATATATATATATATATATATATATATATATATATATGGGTCTACTTCATAAGATTGACAGGCCATTTAATTGACAATCATTTGGTTGACAACCAGTATTTCCATTTAAAACATGAAAATACAACAAAAACTACACATTTTAAACGAAAATAGGTGGGGGGCTTCGCCCTCCACACCCCCCAATGTGGGGAGCTGTGCCCCCCACTCCCCCACTAACTATATATATCAACTCCAGGGTCGCACAGCATTGGGGAGGGGGGCAAATCCCTGTTAAGTGCCTTAAATACTGGTTGTCGACCAAATGGTCTTTCGACCAAATGAATGTCAATCAAATGGTCTGTTGATCTTATGAAGTAGACCCATATAATATAATGTGTGTGTGTGTGTGTGTGTATGTATATATATATATATATATATATATAATATAGTGTGTGTGTGTGTGTGTGTGTGTGTGTGTGTGTGTGTAATATATATATATATATATATATATATATATATATATATATATATATATATAGATATATGTGTGTATGTATGTATATATATATATATTTAGATAGATATATGTATACGTAGATAAATATAGATATACCCTAGGATTCAATAAAATCCATGTAGGCTCTGTGTAGAGCCTACATGGAATGTATCCATATAGATATACCCTAGGATTCAATAAAATCCATGTAGGCTCTGTGTAGAGCCTACATGGAATGTATCCATATAGATATACCCTAGGATTCAATAAAATCCATGTAGGCTCTGTGTAGAGCCTACATGGAATGTACCCATGTGCATGGCCATGGTTTCCCCATGGTAGCATACCATGCATATTAATCATGATGTGCTGCTGAGGAAGAGCATAGTAACAGTGATATTGAATCCATGTAGGCAGAAGTGTTGAGGCTGGTCAGATGTTATGTACGCGGTGAAGCTCCCTGTAATGTTCCCTGCTGCTGTTGTTGAAATGTGCTGTGACTTAATAGTTTGTGTTTTAAACGTCTAATGTTTGTTGAATTATTATTATTTTTATTTTATTTAATGTCCATTTGCGTAATGCAGAGAGCAGCTATCCCAAGCGGCACTTACACATTGCTGATGCCTGCCAGACTCTAAAAGTAGAAACTGGATATAATTAATTATATCTGTTTTTTATGGGTTTTCTTTCTTTTTTTTTTATTTTTAATTTCTGTTTTTGCGGCGTATCGCATAGCACAGCAATGCCAAGAACTACTTTACACATAGATAGCAGACACATGTCAGACATCTAAAAATGGAAACCAGATGTAATTAATTATTTATTTATTTGTGCTTCTGTTTGACCAGTTTAAACGCATTTGTGTAGCACGCTGTGTAATTTAGCAGCATGTGTGAAGGTACACTACTCTGTATACTATTCAAGTCACTAAACGGGTAGAGTGATGGCTTAAAACTTTTTAGGTCCTGGGTTTGAGTCCCTAGCAAACATACCATTTGTTTAATGTAATCTAAATTTTTGTTTAATTTAAAAACATAACTTTTACATTTGGAAGAGCTGCATGGTGCTAAGCACTGTTTAAACCTGATTAACAGCTACTAGTGTTTGAGCACTGCTAAGCATCACTAATACTCTGATTGTGTGAGTTTTAATGATGCTCAGCTCCTCTTTGCTGGTTTGCATGATTCCAAGTGATGAGGCACTTTTTTGAATGTTGCTGAATGACATGCAAGGGCAGGAAAAAGCCTATATTAAGGGCAATATGCAAAGATTCTGTAGCATTTGTTGGAGTCTATCTAACTCACAGTATGCCAGGCGGTGTTGGAGAGGGTGAGAATTTTCCATTGCAGAGATGGGGTGTGCAGGAGTCCAGGGTTTTTGTTGGGCTCCTGATACATAGTTATGAACCTAGGCTGCTGCAGGGCAATTACTAGGGCTCAGAATGTAAGGCTGATGTCTGGGATCAGCTGGCCAGGGACCTTACCAGTGCTACTGGTATCACCCATGCTGGCATGCAGTTTCATTACCACTATGATGACCTGAAGTGTAGAAAGAGGGGAAGTTTGGACATCTGGATCCAAGAGGCAAGGGCTGGGCATGCCCCAGACATATCTAAGTATTTCTTCCAGTATTTTACTAAAATGCAAGCTGAATCTGTGCAAAACTGGTATGCATAATGCTGTGCTTCTCTCCCAACAGTTGCAGATGAGAGGGCTTGCAAAGTCCAGTCCCATGCCGGGCACCAGGCCAGGTTGCACTGTGAGTGTGGTGAGTATGGATATATTAAGCTAACTGTTGTGCAATAAACAATAAAGAATAAAAAACTGTATTGCAATAAAGAATAAACAATACAAACTGTAGTGCAATAACTGGGCAAATAGAAGTATAGTGCAATAAATGAGCAATAGCAGCTGTATTGCAATAAACACTAAACAATACCAATAACAGTAGGCAGAAATGTGTACAGCAGGATTGTGGTGTCATAACTTAATTGCACTAAAGCTCTATGAATTTTATGTGTACAGTAAGGTAGCTGCAGTCAAGTGCAAAACTGTAATAACTGTGGAATGCAAAAATAATGGCCTGAACAATGTATTGCTCAACTCATAGTATGGTTCAAGGCCATCTCCAGGACAATTTCAGTCACATAATGCTGTCTTTTCCTCCCACTCAAAGAGTGGGTGAGGTAGCCCCACTTTATAGGCAGGTATTGTGTGTAGACTTCACAGATAATAAACACCAGCATCAATAAAGTGTTAGGAAAGTAAATCTGTCTTAATATTTGCATTAGGGCTTTACTCCTTGCATGTCTGTTCTGTCAGTGCAGTTAAGTGTAAAACTTTAATAGTTGTAAAATGCAAAAGTAATGGCCTGAAAAATGTATTGCTCAACTCATAGTATGGTTCAAGGCTGTCTCCATGTAATTTCAGTGACATAATGCTCTCTTTTCCTCCCACTCCAGGAACAAAAGGTAAATGGGTGAGGTAGCCCACTTTATGAGCAGATATTGTGTGTAGACTTCACAGATAAACAGCAGTGCCTATAAAGTGGTAAGCAGCATTGTGTTTTCCTAAATACATCTGTCTTACTATTTGCATTAGGGCTGTATTCATTGCATGTCTGTTCCTAGTTGCTGCAGTCAATTTTTAGATTATTTGCAGAGGTAGTTATGCAAGTCCACATTATGTAAAACTGTTCTGTGTAGTTGTGTACTTGCATTTGTTAGTGCTTAGCCCATACTGTCCCATGCTAACAGCTTAAGAGTTATATACGTGCTACATCAGCTATAGAAGAATCGTAGTCACTGTACTCACAACTGGCCCTGCACACCTGTTATTATTATATATAATTTATTATTATGATTTAATATTAACATATTTTGTTAAACTAAATGCTTTGTTGGCCCTGTGGTTTAATTCCTACTGGCTTGCTGTCAGCATACTGTTATGTTGCTCACTGTTGTGTTACACATAATATACCTTTGGATTAATACATATTATGTTCCAGTCTGTCAATATGGACATTGGTTTGTTTCTTACTAACCTTAACTTACTGTTATTAGTACTTTACTACAGTGCGTTAAGGTTGGCCGGCTCTTCGTCATCTGCCTACCTTGCCTCCTCTGGCTATGGCCCAGAGTCCCAGCATGTCTGGAACCCAGCCTGCTGGTGCCCTCTCTGCTGCCCCTGCACTACATGTGGCATCGGGTAGTACTGCCCCACAGGATGTGGCAGGCCCCCCCCCCAGGTGCAGAATTGTCACCTGTGACGAACTGATGGATTTGGTGCATGGGATTGTCTAATATGTATTTGGATAATGTCTTCATCAGATGGAGAGCATGCTGACTACCCTAGTGGGGCAGACTCACCCTGCAGCCCAGCCTCTACTACTGCCACCATTGGGGCAGTGACAGAGCAGTGCCGTCAGTCTCACGGGTGGGGATGTGAGTCATGCTGCTACCTTAGAGGCACATTGGACCGAGATTCCACAACACCCTCCCCATCCAAGGTGTTCACCCCCCTCTTGTGTCACACACCACCCCTGTCTACTGTCTTATCTGTCTTGTCTGTTTGCAAAAGCTTTCTCACCTACCCAGCATATCTCCCCCACACGTACCCGTCTCTTTCCCAACATTCCATTCTCACCTTAAAACAAAATGAGCACCGGTCTCAAAAAAATATCATCCCATACATAGTTCTCCATTTCACACACATGTCCACTGGACTTGCATAATTTGGTCAAATTGGCTAAACAACACAATTATGTTGTCATCACCCCTCTCTGGGGGTGAGAGCCCAAAGTCATCTACAAATTCTGTCAAAGTGCACAGTTGTTATTCAAGAAATGGATAGCTATGGTTCTTTCCTACACCTTTCCTGCACATACCTACCTGCCTTTCACTATGTTTTCCTCCCTGCTTGCACCTCATTTCACCATTTTCCTATCTCCCCATTTTTCTTTTCTTTATATATTTTTAGTGCGACACTGTGCGACACGGCATGTCAAGCAGCTTTGCTAAGCTCACCTAAATGGAGGTATATCGATATGTGTTTTATATGATAATAAATATGTACAAAATAAATACCTGTCCCCTATTTTGAACACAAGACCATCACACCTGTAGACCACTGGATTAACCTACCACATCACACAGCTGTTAATCAATACAGGTGGTTTAAGCAAAACATAGTACTTGCAAGTTACACTCATTAAGCATGCAAGTTACACTCATTAAGCATGTTTAAGCAGAGCTGCCCACCATGCCACATCGTGCAAACTTGCTTAAAGAGTAATGGAAAATTGGGAGTGCACATTGGAGTCTGATGGAAGAGTATAGCACTAGAAAGTCAAACACAGAATAACGGATATAAGTGAGGTCTCTAATAACAGGTAAGTGTCACCTTTTATCAGTAGTATTTACAAATACACCTGCTAAGGCATTACTGCCAAAATACATGTTCAACTGGGTCCCTGGTGCAGAAATCCATATAGAGCCATGCACATAATGAGGGCTGTAAAAAAGGTATGTCACATCCCATATGTGTGTACTAATATATTTCAAATACACCTGTTGTAACAGTGACTCAGTAGCTTAGTCTGTTAAATGCCTTGCAAACAGTACATTTTGCCACACACAATCCTGGGTTCAAAATCCACTGGTCAGAGACAGTGAGCTGTCAGCTCTACCATGCACGGTCCAAAGCTGTCCAATACGCATGCACTCACACACCGCTGTCAAATGCAGGTCACCTACAGACACACATGACACATTTCCATGGTCCATGGTCCATCTTGCCTGCTTCCATTCCTGACTCGCACACATTCTGTCAACCTTTTGGGTCAGCCTAGGATTCCTGCACCCTCACACAACATCCTGTGCAAGTGATACCTGTGCTGCATCCCTGTCATCCTCATCATCAATGCAGGGAATTGAAGCTATGTGTCTGATGTACAGGGTGAGTATATAAATTAACATGTAGTTGTGTAATGCATTGTTGTTTTTCCTATGCCACTTGTAGTGGTTACTGACAGAAACTGTATGATTACATTTGAAACCATACATATCCCCTCCAAAGCATTTATGAGAGAGACTTCACATGTAGGGTCTTGACACAGGCTTTTTAGGACATGTTATCTGCAATGTGTATTGCTGTACCATGGAACCTGTGTGGCTGCTACAGTTGTAAGATATGCCTGTGCAGTGACATAGCAAGGGTGCCATTGTACACCATGATATGTGTGATGAGTACCACATTCAGTATAGCAATGATAGTCTGGGAGTTACATCACAGACCTTTCTGTTCAGGTTGTACAACACTGAATGCATCCACAGATCTTAGCTACCAGTAAAAGTCAAAGGCTACATTAGTCTCTGTGTCCATAAATCCATGAGTAATGGCTCAACTGTGTGTGGTGTGCGGACACTACTGTATTTCTCAGGGAAGGATGGCTTTCCACAGGATAGTACTGTGCAGTCTTTGACATTTAGTATTTGTCAGTGGCTCAGACAACAACTGAATGTGTGTCTCAGGCCATCCTGGTTAACTGTTGGCTCTGAGTGGGATTCAGTGACAGCTCCTGATATGCAATCACTTGCTAATGTAGTCAGTCAGAGGTCACTGACAGTGGCTGTGGCTGCAGAGAGGGAATGGCTAGAAGGGGTATGCCATTAATGATGTTTGGGGAAATCCACTGGTGACTGGCGTCATTTCAGCGCAGGTTTCCCAATGCTATCTTCCCAGATTATGACTGTCAGGCACTTGCCTTATCTACCAGCTGACATAACACATTGTAGTTAACCTACACAGTTTCCAACAAGGCCTGCAGGCCTAATATTGTCAAACACCTTGTCAGGCCATGGTAGGTAGAGTGAGTAATATTCCCATCACCCATTGCATAGTGCAACACACAATAAGGTTCACCAGTTAGAGTCAGTAGGCATGATTTTGCCTTGAGCATAACAAACAGTGTGTGGTCCAGTGGCACAATTACCTTGTGAAGAATGTGTTAAGCATGGGAGTCCACAGAATTGCCAGTGACTGGCCAACACCACTATCACAACCATGCTCTGATACGTTTTCTGTCATCACATGCAAAACGTTACTATGAAGCCCATGATGACAAGCAGGACACAGCCTTTTTGTTCATCCACATAGCTGTCCCACATCACGAAAGACTCTGTAGGCTTCACATACCCTTTTCCAGGTAGATGCCTTGATTAGCAACATGGGCACTCAGTTGTAGCCCTTTGTGTGTATTATACCATCTGTTCCAGAGTTGGTAGTATGTCACTAGAGAACTGACAAGAGGGGGATGACTATCTGTGCTGTAGTGCCATAATATAATGTACAATGTCCACCAAGATAGATGTCAGGTCTTGTTGTAACAATAAGAACACTGGCGGTGAGCCATTGTAGGTGACAGTTTCACAGCTAGTCATGCATCCTGCCTTTCAACAGATTACTGCTGGATATCTGCATGAAATAGCTGTGAGGCCTACTGCAGCAGACTGGTCAACTTTGGCCAATGTCTGTCTACCTGCCACATGTCATAGGCATACTGTACAGTTATGTACCCAAAACACATGTCCATGTTCCCACATCATGTCACACAACAATCAGTGTACTCTCTCTAGTTGCTTGACAGGCATCGTACACTTGCGAGGCCAACATTATCTCAGCAAAGTTGAACAAGTCCTCTATGCATGCACGGGCATCCACATCTTCACTGCAAGGTGTGCCTACAAGCAATGTATATCAGGCTGTCAGCCACAAGGGTGTGGCAGCATGACCCTACCTTTACAGGACCTGCTGCTGAGATGTTGGGATTTCTCCACCCCTCTACTCCTATGACACACAAACACAACGTGTGACAGATGTGACTGCATTTCAAACCTTGCTGCCATAGTGTTTCCAACAGCAGTCATTACATATGGCAATGAGCATTATGCCAACATGCACAGCTTGCATCCTGCACCACCTACACCCACATCACACACCTGCATGTGTGCAGCTCCTTACCAGACACCTTGCCATAGAGAAAATCCTGCCTCTGGAATGCACAGTACACCTAATACTGCATGCACCACTCTCTTAGTCAGATGTGATTACATCTTGAGACACATTGATGTCTGTGTTAAGTGGCTACATATGGGAAAGATCACAGATAGCTGTCTGTGGGTTGACACGATAGGCCTTACCTCACATTGCTGCAAATCAAGAAATATCAGTTATCATAATGTTGACATCATAGTTCTTGCAGATGTGTACGACTAGGGGCATACATCACCGGCATGTATGCAAACACATGAATGTGGTTAGCCAGTCTGTGTCTCTTGCAGGTATACACATAGCTTTTGGTTGCAGCTGACTCTCACCTTAGATGATGGCTCCATACATACAGAAATTGATGGTAGTCAATAATTTCCTTAGCATGTGGTGTCATTGTCAGGGGATCTGCTACATGACTGCCTAGGATGCCTTCCTCAACAGACATCAATGCTTCACCAGTGATGGTGTTCATCTCTCACCCCTGAGATTTGGAGTACTGGTCAATGCTACCGACACCCCCACAATGCATTTTAGATGCACTGTTCAGGGAAAAGTTGGCAATGAGAACATCATCTTTATACAACATCATGGTTATGCTGCTACACTGTGGGTATGGCAACACTGAACCCCACTCTGTGGAATGTGTCCCCACGCTGGATTATGCAGACAGGTGTGCAGTCAAGGACATCTGGTTCAAGGCTGTGGACAGCACCACAGCCATTCCAGACTGCACACCCATCCACATCTTCACACCTTCAAATGACAGTGTTCAAGGTAATGTAGGTGATATATACATACTCATTAATGATAGATACACATTCAGATTTTGTGAATCACTGTGATTTCCCAGAGACATTGCAGGTGCGATTCAGTACTGGAAGGGAAAATAATCAAGCAATAGCTGGCTACAGGAGCAGCTCCATGAATCCAGACACCCATTGTGTATATTTGTATGTACATGTGTCTATCAAGATATATCATTACACCATGGTGTGGGGTGGCATTAAGTGACCACCAACTGTGTTGCTTAGTCATGCTGCAGCTCACTTGCCCAAAGGTTAGTCCATGTCCTTAACTACAATGCCCTGGAGCAGTGCTGTGACATTTCCCCAAGGAAACCAATGCATTGCATCATGTATTTACCAGTATGGGTGACCACTGCAGCCCCCCAATGTGAGGTTCTTCCTGGTGGGATCTGACCACAGATCAATGTCATTAAAACTACCAGCACTAAACCCCCCTTGCAGACAATACAGACATATATTTCAACAAAGCCATTAATTACCTCCTGTGGGATGGTTTACATAGCTTGACTGTACCTTCATCCTCTGATGGGACAGGCAAGTATGCAGAGCTCTACACCCATGCATTACACCAGCAGCATTACAGGTGCATAAACTTGGCTGTACCTGACAGGAGGAGCACAGGCTCCTCATGGTACAGCAAACCTGCTTGGTTGACAACTGCCATTATCAGGCTGTACAATAAGAGGTGGACATTGCTGTGTGACAGTTGGGGTGAGGGTGCACCTCCTAAAATGGAGGCACAACTTCCTCAGCTAAATCAACCACATAATGTTGTTGTGATGTTATGTAGACACAGTAAGTGACAAAATTAGCCACCCACATAAAGCAGAACCATAATTCACAGTGTAGTTACATGTGTAACCTCAAAGGATAGATCCAGGTTGTCAGTGAACTCATACATAATAATGCCACATATAATGGGTCTGTACTCATAGCTAACCTGTAGTCCCACAGAGTCTGCATCAGCTTCACTTCCCTGTCCCTACCATATGTGACACATGACATTCCTACAACCTGTCCCATAACTTCCATAACTACAGAGCAGGTTACAAATGGCTTCTCTATGGAGGATACACAACATCTATTGGAAATGTTAACATCTCAGGCTGCATCATATATGGGATCTGACAAGGATTACTAACACCACTGGGAACACCTTGCAGTCATACTGAAACCACTGAATGTGCCCCAGCTGGCTGGACAATGGCAACTAATATACCCTTGCACAGAGGTGGTGCATGCACAGATCACCAGAACTATAGACCATTTTGCCTGAGTATCCATATTTGTATGACCGTAAGGGGTAATCATCACGGAGCTGATCAGCACCATATATGTGCTGTACACACAGTTGACTGTACATAGTTTGGATGTCTGACGAGGGATCATGACTGTAAAATGTGGTGGACATTTCCGAGGCAGTCACCAAGGACCTGGTTGAGGGGACATCAGGGCATACAACCCCCTGGACTGAGCCAAGCCATCTGACTATATCCCCCACTCAAGCATCATTTACAAAGCACCCATTTAGGCATCCACGTTACTATCATTGTAGGGTTCACTAAGTGGCCCACTGATGGCACACACCTGCCTCCAATATCTGATCTGTAAGAAGCAGTGTTCAACAGGCTGAGTCCCGGGTCCTCTACTGTTTTGAATCCATTTGCCCATGATACAAGTGAATACCAAATGTCTGCAGCTAACAATGTTGGCTGATACCTGCAAACTGTGAGAACTCATGGAGTCTGTGAGCTATGTCAATATCCTACAAGAGGGTGTGGATGAACAAATGCCTGTTGACATAGTAATGACCATAAACTCCATGCAAATATATATGTAGTATCATTTTCATCACTAACACCTATGTACCCAGTAAGTAGCACATCAATTGCAACATGTGATGTACATACTCAGGGGTGAAACAATTGGGCACACAGACCTGGCCACACAGGTTTACACCTAATGTACCTGAGATCACTTAGTTTCCACAGTGGTATGACGGGAATCATAAGTCATAGCTGAGGGCAAAATCACCTGTAACTGACATACTCTTAACCTCCATGTACTCTTCCCTTAGCATGCCAATATCTGAGTGCAATGGCCATTTGGTAATGGACTTTTCCAAGCAGTATTGGCACTTGCACACAAAAGTATGGTCCCTCACAAGAGAACGTAACGTCTTCAGCATGTGCTTAATGGGGATTGTCTGAAATGAGTGTCATTGTAGCCTGTGGCATATAGACTACTCAGGGGTGATCTCTGCCTTGCATATGGGACAATGTGTGACCATGCTTGATTATAAGTGCTGCATATATATAGGTAGCATAGTACATGGATTAATCATGCTAAGGACATTAACCTAGTATGTTATTTTTATTTATTCATTTTGCCATTTGTTGACCAGGTTAGTCAGAGACCTGAGGAGAAAAGAACCAGATTACAATGTTTACAATTAGAGTAAAAAGCAAATTACAGAATGCATAAAAAAATTGCAGGTATAAACAAAATCATTACAGAAGCATGAACATAGTGTTAAACATTCATATAAATGTGCAGATAAGCAACACATAAATGAGTTAAGTTGGAAGGTAGGAAAAAAGTAGGAGAAATAAAGAGAAAAAACATAGGAGAGTAAAGTTAGATAGTAGGAGAAAAGGGGAAGAGGAAAGAGAGGCGCTAGAGGGAAGGCAGATCCAAGTAAGCGCAAATAATATATTTAAGAACTGGTTATATAGATTACTAGGACTGGAGATAGAAAACTAATTGGCAGGGGAGTGAAGGGTCGGGGAAAAGAAAGGAGGAGGTGGGTTAGGTAGGAGGAGAGGGCAAAGGGAAGACTAGGTTCAAGTAGTGTCATTGCAGGGACAGGACCAGGAGTTACATAGGTGGTCCTTTAGGGCAAGTTTGAAAGAGGGAGAAGTTTGGAGAGACCTGATGGGGAGAGGAAGCTTGTTCCATGATGTGGATACCACATGACTATAAAGACTTTTACCTGTGGTTTTGTTAGGTTTAGAGACTTGAAGTAGGTTTTGGCCTGAGCTATGAAGTTCACCGTTAGGGACGTAGGGAGATATGAGAGTTTTTAATGAGGGACAAGCTAGAGATTGTAGTAGGATGGATTGTGTCATGTGAAGCTGAGGCAGAAGGAGTTGGTTATGGAACTCTGGCCAGTTTAATTTTTTTAGAGAAAGGCAGTGGTATGAGCGATAGGGTTGATTTGAGGCAAACCTGGCAATTTTATTGTAAGTTAGTTCAAGTTTTTTCAATAGATTTTTTTTGAAGGTTGGTGAAAATAGGGACAGTGTATAGAAGAGTGGGAAGGAGGTATGCTTGGGCAAGGGATACTCTAGATTTGTGACTAAGTAATTTTTTGTTTCTGTATAGCAATCCAAGATTCTGGTGGGTCTTTTTGATACAGTGGTTCATGTGTGTGTCAAATTTTAGTTCGTCATCTATGTGTGTACCAAGTGGTTTAGTGTGAGGGTCAGCCCAAATAGTTGTGTGGTTTAGGAATGAGAAAGAGAAGGAAGGTTTGAGATGATGGAGAGGTTTTGGAAGGAACAGAAGAAGTTTAGTTTTGCTAAGGTTAGGTAGGAGTTGGTTAGTAGTAAGCCATTTTTCAACAGAGTGTAATGTGTCTTGCATTAGGGAATGCAGGTGGGTTCGAATGTCAGATGTAGAGATAATTGTAGAGTCATCTGCATATTGAATAAGTTTGGACTGGGGGCAGGATTGGAAGTGATCATTACAAAAAATGTTAAATAGTAGAGGTCCCAGAATGGAGCCTTGGGGGACTCCAGTAAGAAGGACAAGGAAAGGAAAGGAGGCTGACAACCATTTGACAGATTGAGTTCTGTTAAACAGGTAAGAAGCAAACCAGTTAAGGATGGAGGTATACAGGTTGAAGGAGGAAAATTTGGAGAGTAAGAGGTTATGAGAAACAGTGTCAAAAGCCTTTGAGAGGTCCAGGAAGGGGGGCGATGCTTGTTTGTTGTTATTGAGAGAAGTAGAGATGGAGTTAGTGTAGGACAGTAGAGCGAATGTCATGCTATGGTGTGGACGGAAGCCATGCTGGGTTGGGGTCAGGAGATTTTCTTGAGTTGTGTGCCATGAGTTGTTTGTGAATGCACTTTTCTAAGATTTTTGACATAGGGGATATGATGGCAATCAGGCTAAAATTTGAGGGGTTGGTGGATTTGCCACCTTTATGCAAGGGGTTGATATATGATTTTTTCCATAATTATGGGACAAGGTTTTCCAGAATAGACTGGTTAATAAGTATGGAGACTGGATAGGCTATGGAGGGGGCTGCTGTTGTGTGGTAAAGGGGAGGCAGGTTGTCAGCTGATGGAATGCAGGGTTTAAGCTTAGAGAGTAGGGATCTGATAACAGCTGTGGAGATAGGTTTGATGGGGAAGGTGGAATGGTTGGGGGTGTCATGATTAATGTTAGTGCTGGGTTTGATTAGTTTCTGTATGGAGTCTATGAAGGAGTTGAGTGAAGTAGCAGTATCTAAGTGAGAGCAGTTACGGGAGGGGATGGGTTACCTGGGTGTAAAAGCTTATTAATGGTACTCCATAAGTCTTTAGGGTTGGAGTGGGGATTTTTTTTGGGTAAATATTTTTGTTGTCAAGGGTAATTTTTTTTGTGGTATTATGGAGTTCTCTATATAGTTAGAGACTGGAGGGGGTTTTAAGTTTGTTCCAGGTTTTCCATGCAGAGTCTCTCTTCTGCATGAGAGAGAGAATGGCTTTACCTAACCAGGGTGCAAAGTTAGATTTAATATGTATTTTTCTAGTGGGTGCTAGGGAATAAAGGGTGTTAAGGAATATGCTGTTGAATGTAGGGAAAGCTTCTTTGAGGGGGAGTTGATGGAGAGGGGACCAATTTATAGCAGAGAGTGTTTGATTAAAAAGATCAGGTCAAAGTTGGATAAGTTACAGCAATCCCTGTATAAGTGTGTTCTAGGTGGTTGGGATAGGTGATGATTTATAAAGATGGGGTGATGATCACTTGGTGTGTCAGGGAGAAGAGAAGGGTTGGGATAAAGGTCAGGGTGATTGGTAAGTATCCGGTCTAGAGTGGAACTGGTATTAGATTGTTGATTAATATGAGTTGAGTGGTGATTAGCTGAGGAAAGCCATATAGGTTGATGCTGGTATTGGGGGACTGGGTAGTGAGAGAATTCCAGTTGATGTTGACATCAGCAATAATGGTTTTATAAGTGATGGTTTGGGAGATCCAGGCTAGAAAGCATTCTAGAGTAGGCAGATTGTTACCGGGAGGTATGTAGATAGTAGCTATGGCGATTTTTTGTGGCTATTTATGTTATAGTTAGCTATGAGTATTTCAACTGGGTTGAAGCTAGGGGGAGTAGGGTAGAAGTTGGAGAGAGAAGTTTTCTGAGTAGAGGATAGCTACTCTTCCACCTTTTTTAGATGGTCTGTCTTGGTGCAAGATATTGAAGCCTGGAGGGAGGATTTCTTTATTTGATATGTGTGGTTTTAGCCAGGTTTCGGAGAGGGAAAGTATGTCTGGAGAATGCAGTGCTATCCAGGAGTGGAGTTCAGGAAGTTTGTTTACAGTACTACGAATGTTGAGACCAACGAATTTAAGGTTTGTAATAGAGGAGGTAGGAGAGATGGAGATATGCTCTAGAGAGAAAACGAATGAAGGTCAGCAGGACTAAGACAGAATATATGTGTGTGAATGAGAGGGAGGATAGAAGAATGGTGAGGATGCAAGGAGTAGAGGTGGCAAAGGTGGATGAGTTTAAATACTTGGGATCAATAGTT
This sequence comes from Protopterus annectens, assembly GCF_019279795.1. NCBI lineage: Eukaryota > Metazoa > Chordata > Ceratodontiformes > Protopteridae > Protopterus > Protopterus annectens. The sequence goes on along the minus strand of NC_056730.1, from coordinate 273,098,845 downwards.
CAGAGTAACGGTGAGTGTGGAAGAGAGGTGAAAAAGAGAGTACAGGCAGGATGGAGTGGGTGGAGTAGAGTGTCAGGAGTGATTTGTGACAGACGAGTACCTGTAAGAGTGAAAGGGAAAGTCTGCAAGAGAGTAGTGAGACCAGCTATGTTATATGGGTTGGAGACAGTGGCATTGACAAAAAGGCAGGAGTTTGAGCTGGATGTGGCAGAGTTAAAGATGTTAAGATTTGCACTGGGTGTGACGAGAATGGACAGGATTAGGAATAAGTATATTAGAGGGTCAGCCCAGGTTGGAAGGTTTGGAGACAAAGCCAGAGAGGCAAGATTACGTTGGTTTGGACATGTGCTGAGGAGGGATGCTGAGTATATGGGGAAAAAGATGCTAAGGATGAAGCTACCACGTAACAGGAAAAGAGGAAGGCCTAAGATAAGGTTCATGGATGTGGTGAGAGAGGACATGCAGGTGGTTGGTGTGACAGAGTAAGATGCAGAGGACAGGAAGAAATAGAAACAGGTGATCCGCTGAGGCGACCCCTAATGGAAACAGCCAAAAGAAGAAGATGATGATGAATAGAGGAGGTAGGCAGAAGTAAGTGGGGGGGGGTCTGGGTTGGGGTGGAGTTTGGTGGTATTGAGAGGTTAGATGAGTGGGTTTGTGGACTGGGGTTGGGATGGATGTCTCCTGCGAGAAGTAGGGAAAGAAGTGAGAAGAGGGTGCTGTACCTGAGGGGGTGTAGTGGAAGTCATTTGGATATGAGATTTGGGGAGTAGTAGAGCTTAGATGATAGATTGTGTTTGAGTAAGACTTGATGATGGAATAGGGAAGATAGTATGTAGAAGGAGTAGGGAGGTGTGTTTTCAGCTTGAGGGTAGAGCATTGGCAAGGGAGAGGTACATGGTAGGACGCTGCTGGAGTTAGAATTGTGAATAGGAGTAATGAAAAGTGTAAGTGTAGGAACATGTTGCAATAGTGGGGAGGATAGAGAAAGGTTCAGATGGGAATGTGTAGTAGAGATATACAGAGGGGGAGGTAAAGGGATATTAGGTTGGATAGGTGGGGAACTGAATTTTGGTAAGAGTTAATTAGAATGGGGCCTGGTCCTCCTGGGGTGGAGACTGAATGAGATGTTGAAGACAGTGGCAGTGAAAAGGTGGAGTGGGGAAGGAAGAACAGTTAAGAAGTTATGGGTGGGAGATTGGTGGGAGTGGTGGTGCAAAATGAGATGGTAGATTTAATTGGGTAGATAATT